>NC_086228.1:31123180-31253180 GCF_036321145.2 Pelmatolapia mariae | reverse complement strand
GGATATTTAGTCGCGTTGTACAGGGTAGCGTGAATGGAGGTCTGTGAGGATGAAGCAGGTGTTGTTGAGACTTTTTCTCTATGCTCCTTCATTGTTTGATCGTATGTCACTTTGTGAGCGGTCTTCAAGTGATTGAATAAATTTGTAGTGTTGCTCTGTGGTGCAGCTACGACACACTATGTCTACTTGATCCACGTCTGACTCCGCGAACCCATAATGTTTCCACACCACTGAAGTCGTTTTACCTCTCTTTTCAACCAACGGCATTCTTTCTTCAGCAGCCGTTATCCTCTCCTCTCCAAATAACTTCTGCTTAGCTTTCCGAGCTTCCCTCGGGTACTCTTAATTGTTGTGACGCGTGTTCGAAACGCAGAGAGGTGCGCTCGATTTGCCACACAGTAAAGCACGAGGGAGGTGCTAATAATCGGCTCAGTCATTTTTAATGATCGTTGAAAGCCCAGATCGTAATTTAGATTAAAATTAGATTAATTGAGCAGCCCTACCTGATAGTGACATAAATAAATAAACTAAGTTTCACTTTCATAAGTGGTAGATGAAAATAATTGTCTTGTGGTCAACAGAAATATTTAGCTCTGACTCGCTAAACTTTTTATTTATTTATTTATTCAGTTCTTTTATTGTTTTATTTATTTATTTATTTTTTCTCATTTCAAAATAGCTGATTCAGTATTGCACTCACCAAGTGCCAGATTCAATTCTGTTCAACTTTATTTATACAGCACCAAATCACAACAGTCAGCTCGCTTTATATTGTAAGGTAGACCCTACAATAATACATACAGAGAACAAAACCCAACAATCATATGTGAGCAAGCACTTTGGCGACAGTGGGAAGGAAAAACTCCTTTTAACAGGAAGAAGCCTCCAGCAGAACTGGTCCAGCCCTAACTATATGCTTTAGCAAAAAGGAAAGTTTGAAGCCTGATCTTAACCCTCTGGGTTTGTTCAAAATCACGACCCTTTCAGCTTGTTCATGGCCAAAAGTGGCCACCAACAGATTAGGTCTGTAATTTTTATTATTTTTATGTTTTTTGCCATTTTTTCTGCATAAAGCTTTTAAGTAACTTCAGTTCTTTTCATAAATATAAAATAATTATTACTTTTTACATTTTTAACCCTTTAAGCACCAGTTTGTTTGTCCACTGCACTAGCTGGAAGACAACCTCAAATCTCACAATTTTATATAATTGCATTGCTACTGAAATTTCTTGTATTATTAATAGTAGAGTCTGGGACATGTAATTGATTCACATCAACATTGATTATAATGCATTGTTATTTTTGTGCAGGGAGAGCAAAAACAGATAATCCTAGGAACTCATAAATGGAAAAAATCATAAAACCCCAATTTATTTCCAAATAAAACATACCATCTGATTTATTTTCTAACCATGATGGAGGTTAGATGCATAGCAATAATTAACAGTATCAATGAGTTTTATGCATCTTTGTTTTTTTGTGCAGTGACAAAAAAAACAAAAAAACTCCCTCTCAGCTTGTTCGTGGCCAAAAATGGCCACCCCCTGTTTACATTTACAAAATGCTATAAAATTCATATATATTAAGAAAAATTTCCACTTTTTTTTTTGACTTGATTTTTTAGATTAGCATCAGTGCTGTTCATGAAAATCAAAATTTCAATCAAATCCATAATTTTAACCCTTTAAATACCAGTTAAATCACATAATTTTAATGATTTACATAGGGATAAAAGCATAAAATCCCCATTTTTTTTTCTAAATAATACATGCAAACTGATTTATTTTCTAACCATGATGGAGGTTAGATGCGTAGCAATAATTAAAAGTATCAATGAGTTTTATGCATCTTTGGGTTTTTTGCAGTGACAGAAAAACAAAAAAAATCCCTCTCAGCTTGTTCGTGGCCAAAAATGGCCACCCCCTGTTTATGTTTACCAAATACTATAAAATTCATATATATTAAAACATTTTTCTACTTTCATTGACTTGATTTTTTAAATTAGCACCGATCCTAGTCATGAAAACCAAAATATAATTCAAATTCAGATATTATACCCTTTGAATACCCATCAGATTATGTATTATTACTACGCTTTTGGGGGGAAATAGTAATAAAGTTCACATTTTTTTTATCATTGCAGGTCAGTAACTGTAACAATGATTTAATTTAACTTTTTTTTATTTTATTTTTTTCTTTGGGGGGGGGATGAATGGCCAAAAAGAAAATCACACATGGTGTGTTAGTGGCCAGAAAGGCCATTTAATGATTAAATAACCACTGAAATGACCAATAAAATGATCACAATTTATATTCCAGTGTGTGTGCTTCTGTGTGCATCCTCATTAGCAGCACGATGTGCTAACCACAGTAGAGTGGTTTTTGTAGGCACACTTTCTACACCTGGTACAAGGGGCTGCTGTTCCAAACCTGGAGGTGCACCTTTTGCACCTTCTTCTCATTTTGTTGGTGGGGTGTGGGTCACAGTCTGGTTCAGTCTACTGTATCTTGAGATCAATGGCAGAAGTGGCTGAGAATCAGGGACAAGGGTGTCTTGCAGTTGTTGAGGTCACCAGCATGTGCCCCAGCTCTTCCAGGATCACTCTTCATTTGTAGGTTGTAGAGGACTCCCCCACTTCAGTGAAGTTGTTTCCGGCGGGACAAAGACATCGTTTCCCAAGACATCCAGGAAATTGGAGAAAAGAGCCATCAGCCATCAGTTAGTTTTCCTTCAACAACTCGAGGTGCCAACACCCTCTCCAAGTTATCCAAGCTGTATTTGTGCCTATTGTAGTCCAGGATTGCTTCTTGCTTTCACGCATCCTTTATTCCCCATCACTGACTGTTGGTTCCCTGTGTGTTGCTGTCAAAAGAAGCACATTCCTCCGTTGCTTTGGCATGTGGGATATTGCCGTGGTAGTTTTGGTGAAGCCAAAGACAGACAACAAAATCTTCCTCTGTTGCAACTGGAGGAGCTGGGGAGGAAGCTCTGGGTTGTTTCCCCTGTGCCAGTTTCCATCTGAGGAGTTCCTCTGCCAAGGTGACCGAAGGAAAGACGTTGTCCTCGGAGCTCCTCCGTCAGTTGGAGTCTGAACCCCTTTCCCTTTTTTTACTTCCTGAGAACTTCCAGTGTTGTCATCCAACATGCTATGTATTGCTTTATTCTGGTTTAGGCTCACATCTCCACTTCATCTATAATCCTCCAATCCTCACACCTTTACCTCCCGTGCAGGTTTGTAAGGGTGCACAGCAGCTAAAAGATCTCCTTTGTTATAAAAAAGTCAAAAGTAGATCTCAGGCTGTTATTGCAGGGAACTGCATACAGGGTGAGCCCTGGTTTGATACCAGTGGGTATTGGATTGTAGAGCAGTCTCTCTTCAGTAGTGGGACCCACATGGTTTTCCTTTCATGAGGGATCCACTCAGTCACCGGCTCCTCTGTCTCAGAAAATGCTCCTATGTTCTTTTCCATCAGTTGCTCGGCCTCCACCTCCATGCCCCCCAACCCCAATCCCCCCCAAAGAAGAGGATTCAGGCACTGGCTAGTACTCATCATCAGTGGTGATGCAGTCAGATTGTCCCCTTATCTTCTGGAGAGGAAGTTTCTTCATCTTGGGCAGATGTCTGTTCTTTAAGGGCAGAGGACTGCTTGCTGTCTGACCAGATCATATAGACAGTGCTTGAAGCAGTGATGACCTTCTTGCCATATTGCCAGAATAAATGATCTGGAAGCTGTTAGGCTTACTTACAGCAGTAGCTCTGTCTGCACCTGCATAAACTCCAGGACACGTTTACAAATAGTGTTTGTTGTTGTTTGTGCTGCAGCTGCAGGTTTGAACTCTGCAAAATGTCCTGTGATTGGTTTTTTTTTGTTTTTGTTTCTAGAGTTGATATTTTGAGTATGGTATCTTTTTATGAAAAATACAAGAGTAAAAGTGCTTTTAACATGTGCTCCAAAGCTAAGTTTGACTGGGAACCTCAAAGCTCAATATCCTGCATCCACAGAAATTCACCGCAGCCTATGTAATGTTTGATGCGTCATAATTGATCCCAGTCTGTCTTGCAAATACATGTTTGTGCTGCAATGTCATGGACAAACACAAACTATTAGATCCTTTAGATCAAACCTATGTCAAAATTGTTTCATTCTTTTGGTCCATTGGAGTGTGGTAACCCATCAAACGCCCCTATTGGAAACTAAGAATATTACATGAAATTGCTTGTTTGGCCAAAAATGGGTAAATGATGTTATTTGGTAAAAAACATTAAAAACTACAATTTTAAAGTGTTGAGTTTAGAATGAAAGCAATTTTACCTAAATTGCATGATATATTACTGTCAATAACAAGGAATCAAAAAAGGTGGTTATAATGGGTTTCAACTGGCCAAAAATGGCCACGATAGAACCAAGAGGAACAATTTGGTGTACAGTGTATATTATTGACATTATTAAGGAGCTGATGTTGAAAATTAAAAAATCTGGAAAAAAATACACACCTTTGGGAAGTTTCATTCCATTTGCATTAACAGAACGAAAATGGTTGAAAAAAGAAAAGTGAAGTGGCCACAAATGGCCAGGATAGAGCCCAGAGGGTTAAAAGTAGAGATAGTGTCTGTCTCCTGAATCCAAACTGGAAGCTGGTGGAAAACTGAAGGCTCTGCCTCCCACTCTACAGATGAAGTCTGGGACCAAAATGCTGCACGCTGAGCCACTCACAGTCGTACCACCATGACAATATCAGCCATGTTGTCATTTGTTATTATAAGTGGGTTAAAAAAATACATTTTCCAATTCAAATCGATTTTAGTTTGAGTAATTTGATATCGATTCATTAAATCCTGAATCGATTTTTAAATATAAAAGTATTTTTGCCAGAAATGGCAGAATCTCAGCTTAATGCTCACAAAAATATTGCCAAAACAAATTATTCTGATTGTTTTATTACAAAGCATGAATTTTAAAATGTATTTAAGGACCTATTAATAAACAAAGGAACAACAAACAACACAAACACCAACCTCCTAAATAATTAAATGAATGTAGAAAAAGTAAAAAGTAAACTAGTGTGGTATAAAAACAAGAGTTTACTGTGCAACATTGAACCAGTTACTGCCTGCATTTTAAAATTGGTCATAAAGCTGACTACAATAAAATGAGAAACATAAATTATTGTGAAAATAGAAAAGTTACAAACGTACATCGCGGGCCACTGAGGGAGCCAGTCAGTGTGGTTTGGGGATCTGACTAGGATGCCTCCTGAATGCCTCCTGGCAGTCCTGGGTATGCCCCTGGAGAGATTATAGCTTGCTTGGGAACATGTTAGTGTCCCCCCGGATGATCTATAGGAGGTGGCTGGAGTGATGCATGGATAAATGGATTGATATGAGTATGGGTTTTTTGTTTTGCCCGTCCTGCCCCCTTCAAATTCAACCAGATTTATTGTTGTACACAATTTGAAAGTCTGTCTCACTTCATGATGCAGCAGAAGGAGAATACTGTTGTTTTGTGTTACCTCAGCAGATGATGTGATGATGGAAACGGTGGTGGAGGTGTCTACAGAGTGTGGACCCATGGAGGAAGAGAGCTTCCCCATCCCTCCTGGCTGTGAACCTGTAGCCAAGAAGAAGAGAGGAGGTTGGTGTCAGCACAGCTCACCTGTTGTCACCTTTTATTTTGTTTACTGATGTTCAGTGTTTCATTCTAAAGCTGTACAACTTTAAAGCAACAGTAGGTAGCTCTCTATTTAAAGCATGAAGCTGTGTTAGTACAAACAAGGTAGTTTAGTACGGTGGGTAAAGACAACTTCCTCTGAAAGCTGCCGTATGCCAAGATTTGTTCCAACTTATGAGTGGAGTAAGGTAACATTAAGTATGAAAAGTCGATCAGCTTAACAGACAATGTGGCAGGCCATGCATAGTTATTGTATTCTTGTTGAAATGCTGACAATGCTAAAAATCCATCTGTGGTTTATTTTAAAGAATAAGCTTGATCTGTGTGTGGGTTTGTACAGGCGGACGTAAGGCTAAGACACACCAGCCTTCCTCCAATGGCTCCTTCGATCTGGGCATCAAGAAGAGGCCAAGAGAGGGAAAAGGTCTGTAGCTGCTCTCTGCCTGTAGACAGCTCCTGTCTCTGTTAGCTGCTAACCTAGAATGACTGGATATAACCCAGATACAGTATTTTCCCACTTTATGATTTCTTAGTTTTTTGCATATTTGTCTTACTTAAAGGGAGCTGCAGCTATCGATTATTTTATTAGTCTTAGTAATATTTTGTGATGTTGTGATAACCGATTAAATGTTAGTGGAAGGCAAAATAAAAAATAGTTCTGACAGTATTTTATCTCCTGGGTAAGCTGTCTGTGTTTAATTGTGCTAGTGAACGAATATGTGTTGTTGTAACCTTATACAGGAGCATGTGGTGGTTGCACATTTAATAACATTCTGATGGTGTAAATGTTCATCAAGGTAGCTAATAGCTAATGGGTTAGCTGCCATTAGACTTCAGCACGCTGCCAAATGTAACCGTCTAAAGCCTAACCTGTGCCAGACAGGCACTTTGCACTTTTGAACATCTGTAAAACCTGTAACTCTGGTACCATTTGCTCAATTGACAGAATTTCAGGGCTTCCTAAAAGCAGCAACTCTGGTCTTTTTAGTGATATTAGGATAATTACGGTATTCCCAGGCACGTCACAGCAGACAAAGGTTGGTTGAGAGGAGAGAGTGAGTGTATTGGGGCTCTACAGAAAACAGATATTTCTCTCACCCCAACCGGTCTCAGCAGATGGCCCCGCCCCTCCCTGAGCCTGGTTCTGCCGGAGGTTTCTTCCTGTTAAAAGGGAGTTTTTCCTTCCCACTGTCGCCAAAGTGCTTGCTCATAGGGGGTCATATGATTGTTGGGCTTTTCTCTCTGTATGTTTTATTGTAGGGTCTACCTTACAATATAAAGCGCCTTGAGGCAACTGTTGCTGTGATTTGGCGCTATATAAATAAAATTGAATTGAAAAAAAAAATGAATATTTTAGAAGAGATTGGAGTTCCTTTTATGTTTTCTTTTTTTTTATTTTTTTTTTTATTTGCTGTTGCTGACCTAAACCCAACGGGAGCTCTCACCACTTAAACATGGTATAAAGCTATGCTAACAGTCCATCTGCATATTTTAACTCCTTTAGCTTTACTGTAGATTTTTGCTGTGTAAAAGCCGAGGTGTATGCGAGCACCTACATGGTTCACTTTTCTTCATGTCAGAGTTTGTTGATCAGGTGGTTTGATGAAGGACCGCCGCCAGCTTTTTCCAGTAAAGTGCTCTGGTCCAAACCAGTTGATGAGTTTGTAAGTTTTTCCCTGTGGGTTGGAGAAAATTCCGACTCCAAGCAAATCAAAATTTGACTAAAAACCATGTGACAATGTTCAGTCTGCTCATTGGCCAGATGTGCCTGGGCAAGAGCAAAAAATAAATACAGGAAAAAATCTGTTATGTGACACATCTATAGTACAGATACAACCACTGAAAACTGCCACTTTCAGCCGTCAGCTGACATCAGCCGATTAGAGTCCCCCCATTTAACCTTTGGTAGTTTCCACTATAAACACGCCCCTTTCACTCAGTTGCAGAGTGTGACCAAGAGATGGCGCTTTTAAAAAAAACAAACAACAACCTTGGATTATTTTCACAGCCCGCTGTTTTGATTTGAGGCTATATAAATAAAACTGAATTATATTACATATTATTTTGATAACGTTCATGAAAACCTCTTCACCCATTAAAATATAACAACTTAAACTTAACTTTTGAAAATATAAAATAAATAAAACTTTACACTCAGTTTGACCATTCAGACATTTTACACTGCAAATCACCAAAAATATTTCTATTGTCAGACCAGTGTCAGACCAGTGTTAACGTGATAGATGTCCGTGGGTGTGTAACTCTTATCAGCTGGTTGGCTTGGGTCTTTGGAAATGTGAGAAAACTACTGAAGCAACCTCATGGTGTCTTCACAAAAATGGGACATTAGAAGACTACCAAATAAATGCAGTCTACACTACTATGTGAATACCATAAATTTAAGGTTACATATTTGATATTCAGTTTTTTTTGTTTCTGTTGAAACATTCAATTTGTTTCAAGGAGGCGAGCACATGCTCTCACAGTTACCCCAAGAGAAAAAAAATAATCAGATGTCGGAGTTTTCATGAACGCAGCGCTGCCTGAAAACTGTTTCTCTTACTGAGCCGACATAAATTAATGTTCTGGCTTATCAGATCATTCGTCAAGTAGAAATTACTTCTATATGGTTAAGTTACACTCTGTTATCAATTCAACATGATGTCACAAAGTCTGCAGATGTAGTAACAACAGTTTTAGTAACATACTCTGGACCGGATTTTAACAGTAATGTGAAAAATTTTGTGATTCATTTTTCTTAAAGAAAAAAATGCATCAGTGGCATTCAGTAAGCTGAGACAATCCAGCACATTGCAGCAGGGTGCAAGATGCTAGCAGGGAACGCATACATGGAACGGCGTTCCGTAGTCGGTATCCGTACTTTACATCCAACACTTTTCATTGTACTTGGTGATGTTTGGCCATAGTAACCCATCCCATGAAGCTCGCTATTCACTGTTCTTGAGCCAGCCTAAAGGTCATATGAAGTTTGGAGCTCTGTAGCGATCGACTATCCAGGAAGTTGGCACCTCAGCATCTGCTGACACCACTCTTTGATTTTACGCGGCCTGCCATTTTATGGCTGAGTTGCTGAAACACAGGCGCTATCCCCACGACTAAGCACATATATCCCATCCATAGAAATGTGCAATTACCAGCAATTAACAACAAGCACAATATGAGCACAAACCCTTCACCAAGGCAGCTTATTATTTTAATGTACATTAACAAGTTTGTAGTAAAAACAAAAATGCATTTTGGGGTCAATTTTGAAATGTAAAAGTAAGGTTGCAGGTCAAATTTGACGTTTGGGTGAAAAAATGTAGAATTCCCATGTACCAGGATCTTTCCCTAAGCGCTGCAAAGGAAGGAGAATTTTAAGACATTTTCACCTTATTCTACCTTGAAGAGGTCAAAGGTGCATGCATGACCACACTCCATATTCCTTACAAATTTCATCAGCATTCATTCAAAGTCTTTAAGCTGTTGTATTTAAAGAAAGAATGAGAAACATACCAACCTTACCCAAAACAGCCTCCTTGGTGGCTCGAGCTAGCTCTACCAGCATAATAATATGGTGAAATACCACAGAAGTACAAAATATATCACTTGTAGGGTAATGTGGATTGCAAAAATGATATCAACATTTTACCATACAAGTGTCTTTCTTATTGTTGAATATCAGAGGCATTTCTTTAGATGATGTTCTGGGTTCTGTTTGGGCCTCCTAGACGAGTCGTTGATGTGCTCTTTGAGTAATTTCAGTTGATCGGCTGCTGCTGAGAAGCCGGCCAACTGAGTCTATCAATCAACCTGATCTATCAGGTTGGAAAAGCTTACAGTCAGGTGTAATAGTGCCATTTATCAAGGCGGGTAAATCTATTTTACACTGGGTCATGTAGACTGTTTTTAATAAATGAAACAAAAAATGTTGAATGAGGTCTGCTGAATGAATTTCCTTTGGTTGCTTTTGAATAATATAAAAAATAAAATAAAAACACAGGGCCGAGACAGGCGTCACCAATAATAATTATATTCTGCACTAGTCTTTGAACTTGACTGTTTTTCTGCATTTTTCAGGACCTCAGTGTTGAAAGTCCGTGTATCATGTATTCCCCACAGGTAACACCACCTACCTCTGGGAGTTTCTGCTGGAGCTTCTGCAGGATAAGAACACGTGTCCCAGATACATCAAGTGGATGCACAGAGAGAAGGGCATCTTCAAACTTGTTGATTCAAAGGCTGTTTCCAAACTGTGGGGTAAACACAAAAATAAGCCTGATATGAACTACGAGACTATGGGCCGGGCCCTAAGGTGAGCTGTTTTGCTCCATGAACGCATTACAGTCTGCAATCTTGATTTAACAGGACACGATGATTAAAGACAAGACATATCAGATGCAAACAAACAGAAAGACAAAATAATGACTCATAATTATTTTATTAAATCAGGGGGAAAGTAATTTATGTTTTTACTCTCTGACATGAGTTTTGACAGCCTATCCCATGATGTTCTGTAGAGTTTATACTCCATTTGTTGTTTCTGTATAGGTATTACTACCAGCGTGGCATCCTTGCCAAAGTTGAGGGTCAGCGGCTGGCCTACCAATTTAAAGACATGCCCAAAAACATTCGAGTGATCGATGATCACGAGGAGGCAGAGGAAGTGGAGGATAGCGAGACCGTGGTATCCACTCAGAATCTGGCTCGCCAGCAGGGCCAGGCCACCCTGGGCACTACGTCTCTCACCACCACCCAGCCTCAGCAGACCTACGTCACTGTCATCCCCAGCAACACCACCACCAGGTCGAACAAATGTGCTCATTTAGTATTCCTGTGCCCTGTAGAATGTGATTGCCCTATTTTAAACAAAAACATGACATATATTAAGGCTAATTTACACTATGGAGCCCTACTCTACAAAACTGTCAAAGACTGTTTTAGGGGAAACCTTGTGCTGACAACGCCTGTTTGATTAGATCATGAAACTCTGGTCTTATACAGGCCTAATAGAAGAAATTATCTTTTTGGATGTGGTGCATTTAGGATCACATGCTTCAAGTTTGTATGATCAGCATTGAGCACATTTAGTGTGGATCCTGACATTTTGTCTTCCCCCTTGCGTATGTGTGGTGATTTTATTTATTTATGTATTCAGTGTTTGCTTTTTTTGCTTGTCTATTCCTGCAGGCCCATTCGAGCTATGCCAGTGGTCATGACCAACTCGCTAGGTCAAATGGCGTTAAACTCTCCACCCATCCTCACAACTACCACAGGAGTCCCGGTGACTGTAGCGAGCACCTCTGCTAGCACTGCCCCTAAACTTGTGATCCAGGCACTGCCCACCATGCTTCCTGCTGGGTCAAAAGCAGGAGAGAAGATCACCATCATCACAATCCCAGCCAACCAGCTGGCAACGCTCATGCAGGCCAACCCATCAGGCCAGGTCACGCAACTCATCCAGGCCAAACCTGTCACTGCACAGCTAGCGCAGGCCACCATCAAACCGCAGCTCATCCTGGCCAAACCAGCCACAATGGCTCAGGCGCTGCCACAGATGTCTGTCCAGTCTCAGTTAGCCCCTACCAAAAGCTCCATTCAGCCCCCAAAGCGTGAAGCAGTACAATCAGACGTGGCAGCAGAGGCTCTGCCTACCTCCAGCTCACCGGCAGTATCAGTGGAAAAACTATCATCCTGAGAACCAGGGTCCCCAAGGGGGTTTGGTGTGGAGAGGGATGTACAGAAAGTGACTGTGGACACTACTGAGGAAGTGCAGGGAACATCCCACACCACCTCCTCTTGACACATAACTGAGCTTCTCCCTTATTGGCTTAGACCGTCCGACCGACGCTGGTCTCTAGGGAGACACTTTGACTATCTGGCTGCTGAAGCCTCGCAGAGGATGAAAGGGACTGTTAAACATACTCATTGATGCTTCAGAGCTCAGAAACGTGGGCAGCCTTAGATTGTAAATGACAAGTTGTTTTTGTAATCAAAGCTAACATAAGAGCCTAGCAGGACTTCATTGTAAACGGAAGCTTAAAAAGGATTTTTGATACTCGACAAGTATGTATCAGTACACATGTAGTTTGAATTCCTCTGTAGCCCCTTTCACATTGGGGTTACAGACTTTGGATGTTTAAGACTGTAAAACTTTAAATGGCAGAGTAACTGGGGGCATTGCTTTAGACACGTTCACAATGACTGAAACTGGCACTTGTTTCAGGCTTTCATGGGTTGTCTGCAGAGCTCTCCTAAACTTACTCAACAGGACTGTCACTATTTCCCACTGTTATCCTCTTTTTTACTGTCCCTAGAGTGGGGGTCTAGGATATCTGCATCCAGAAAAAAGAACTGATTGTGTGCTCCGCAGAAGTATATTATGATTTTTTTTCTTGTACTCTCAGTGTATTGAAGTAGATTTTACTGAAATATGTATAAAACAAATGTTAATTAAAAATGTCTGGAGTGGGTTCATTTAACCATCTGAACAGTAGCTTAGTGATTTATTAAAAAGCTCTGATGGACACAGAAAAATGCTTTGCTGCTCAACCTACAGATTCAGTTCAGTGTCCATGCACAAAAAGTATTCTATAAGTATAACATGACTCCTATTAGTTTACCTAGGAAATAGCCCAATATGTGAAAAATCTACAAGCAGCTCTCATATTTTATACACAGAAGTGTACTGCCTGTTGGTGTTGTTAGTGTTAATAACTCCTGGGTCTGAAAAATGAAACCAGTACTGAAGTGCCAAGAATGCAGTTTTTCCAATGACCACTTGAGGCTGGCTCTAAAAGTGAGTCTTGGTTATCAAATGAAATGTCTTGCTGTGAAATACAGACCATTCAACAAGTCTGATCTTCAGTAGTGAGTGAAATGTTGGACTGTTGGCTTGCTACTTAGCAAATGTCTGATTCTGCTTTGCACCTGTTCTGCTTTTGAATGCAACTTGCTAACCTAGCTAGCTGTTGTTAGCTGATAAATATTGTTTCATCCTCTCATTTAAATATGACTCCAAAACACCCCGAATATGGCAGCAGACAAAACACAAATATTCAGCTTAATAAACTCAGGCTTAATAAAATTTAGAAAAAAAACATTCCACTGAAAATGGTCAACTAGACTGAAAATTAGTTGGGGGGGGGGAGTCGTCAATGAACAACTTTCAAAGACCTTCAAAAATCCTAAATCACTATTGTTCAAGACCACCTTAAAAAAATGAAAGTTGGGCTCCTTAAATAGGAAATATAAAGAAATGGGGGATGACTCAAGACTTTTACACAATGCGGTGTTCTTTCCTCATGAAGAGAACTGTGACAGTAAGTGTGGGTAAAGTCATTCCAGGCTTCTAATTGGTTGTAAAAAAATCTTGTTGGGTAATTCATATTTCCTCTCCTGCTCTTCAAACCATATGACGGGTTTCAGTTCTGTGTAGGTTCACATCAGTTTTGCACATTTGGCATTCATCTGGAAACAGGAGGCCTCTCATCTCAGCAGCTGGACTGTTGACACACGTTGGTTCAACGAACTCATGCTGATTCTTGCAGCCAGCAGAATCAAC
Source organism: Pelmatolapia mariae (assembly GCF_036321145.2). Taxonomy (NCBI): domain Eukaryota; kingdom Metazoa; phylum Chordata; class Actinopteri; order Cichliformes; family Cichlidae; genus Pelmatolapia; species Pelmatolapia mariae. The sequence continues at coordinate 31,239,946 of NC_086228.1, read as the reverse complement.
GAAGTAGTTTGTCTGGCAGTGTTTTCAAAGTCTTTGGTTGTCCATCTTGTGTCCCCTTTGGTGGCGACCCTGTTTCTCCAAAGAGTGGCTGGGCTGTCCCTTAGAGATGGGGTGGGGAGCTTGGCCATTCAGGAGAGCCTAAAAGTAGAGCCACTCCTCCACATTGAAATGAGCCAGTTAAGGTGGTTCGGGCACCTGACGAGGATCCTCCTAGGCAGGACCTCGGTGCAGACCCAGGACATGCTGGAGAGATTATATCTCTTGGCTGGCCTGAGAACGCCTTGGTGTTCCCAGATAAGCTAGAGGAGGTGACTGGGGAGAGGGAGGGAGGTCTGGGCATCTCTGCTTAGGCTGCTGCCCCTGTGACCTGGCTCTGGATAAGCAGCAGAAAATGGATGGAATGGAGGGTATTAAAGCTTAGAGTGTTTATTAGTCTTGGCAGTCAACTCAAATTCACTTTTTATTATGGCAAACAACATCCACAAACATGGCAAAAAAGCAGGCAAATATCTCACTCAAGATGCTGTTTGAGGATACACAATGTATTTCCTCCCTCTATGGTCCATACCTCCATGCTGCATCCTACACCAGCCTATGGGGCTCCAGCTGCTAAAGTGTGACAGTAGTAGTGCACTTCCTGCAGACAAAGGATGGTTAGGATCTCCTCTAGAATCAGGCACTTCCTTTCAGGCCACTTGAGAGCATCCAGTGGACAGTAGATGAAGCCATCCTTCAGCTCACCGAGAGCTGAAAGAAGTAGATCTTTCTTTACTGCACCTTATTTTAGTGCAACACTCCTGCAGCTAAAGGAAAACTAATAGATTTTTAAAAAACAATAAATTTGTACTAAACACTTGGTGATGAAGAGTCACAGAGTCAGTGGTTATTATGCTTCATTCACTAAGCTGACAGTCTAAGGCATTCCGCTAAAAAAAGAAAAAGAAAGAAATTATTAGTATAACCTGATGACTGTTGAGAAAAATATATTGTTAAACTAAGTTTTTATCTTTTATTATCAGTGCAGCTTTGAATCCTCTGTTTGACTGTTTTTACATTATTTTGTTTTCAACAATTAACATTAATGAATTTTAGCTGAAATATTCCTCAAGTGGCATGTGAAATATGGAGGGCCAGGAGTGCCAAAATTGATTAATTAAATGCGCCATTAAATAATGAATTAATTCTTTCATTAATTAATTATTGACATGTTTAGTAAGTTATTTAATGATATATTAATTAATGAACACAGGCGCAGGGCCAGGAGTGCCAAAATAAATAAAATAAATTTTATCTGTCAGACTCACCCATCAAAGTCAGGGGGCGGGGTTAAAGCTGATCGAGTCAAATCCATTGCTTTGCCTGGCGACCATTGTTTCAGTAGGTGTTTCTCAGCACCAACAACAGAAATGTGGAAACTAACAAAGCTCGCCTATACTTAAAATATCCTGTTTGTGTCTCACCAAGTACACTTTTCATATTTTTTTAGCATGTAGTGGTTTAATCTTCAGATATCTGGTCAGCTTGTCAAGAGAGAGCCTGTTTGCAAAAGTGCTTTGATGATTTTGGAGATGTCTGCCAAGCACAGTATCACTGCGACAGACCTGCTCGCCTCACAAGCAGTCAGACTCTTATACCTTCCTCAAAGCACGGCTCCTGGTACACTGCTGTCATAACCCTCGCTGACTGTCGCCTCTCGGAGGCTGAACACTGACTTTATTTGAGGTTATATCTATCAGGTCTTCCTCCCCTGTTGTTCGTATGAGTCATACTTGTTTCGGTAAAACTAACATTAAAAACATGTTTAAGGAGAAGTGAGAGAAAATAAATTCGATTAACATCTGATCTTTGTGTTTTTTGTTTTAATAATCAGCATGACCTGTGTATACAGTATAAACTATTAAAAGAGAAGACATTGGTGTTTCCGTCATGTAGTAACTGAGTACAGTCCAGCTGCTGTCCCAGAGTCCCGTATACCACGGAGCGAGGTCAGCATATCCAGGATGTCTTTCCATTTTCTGGCTTCGCTGACCCTAACACTGGGACCAGGATAAACGGTCATGCAAAGCTGGTTATCAGCTTTCTAACTTAACCCAGGGTTTCCCAGCGTGGGCACATGAAAGTGTTGGCAGCATCAAACTAATCCAATGGTCAGCCATGAGTCTTATTCACAGCTCTTCCACAGAAAATGATCCTTAATACTGCCAACTTTTCCAGAGATGTGAAAAGCTACAATATACAGAACATACAAATATACCAGTTAAACACAACAATGTTACAAAAAGGACAAGAGATGATTGCTTCAGTTTGTCACAGATCAAAGTGGAATGAATGTGATTGGCTGAACAGGTGTTCTTGCTTCGGTGTTATCCATCAGCGTAAGAGACTCAGCAGCAGAATAACATTTATACATTTAATAAATCACCTTCCTTCCCACTGTCATCAAAGCGCTTACTCATAGGGGGTCAAATGATTGTTGCAGTTTTCAGTTTTCTTTGTATTATTTTACTTACAATATAAGCTTCCAGTTCACCTCAGTGCTTCTTACTTTCAAAGCGCTTCATAACCTCGCTCCTCCATATTTATCTGATCTTCATACGTACTCACTGCTCTTCTTCAGCTTCCCTTCTGTCTGTTCCACCTGCTCCACTTCCACATCTCTGGACTACAAACTCTCTACTTTTAAATCGCAGCTTAAAACCATCTATTCAGAATTGCATACCCTTCATCATGACTCCGTCTTAGTCTATTTTTACCTTGTTTAGCTTTTATGCTTACATACTTCTTTAGGGTCTTTAAAGGCGCCTATAAATACAATGTTTTATCATTATTACTATTATTATAAATTGCTGTTGTAATTTGGCACTGTATAAATCAAATTAAATTAATATCCACATCAAAATTAGTTATCCATTATTTCTCAAGTTTTATATACTGGAGCTCAGGACACTGTGTTACACATCATTAATACTAACTGCACTACTACATGACTACAATGACAAGCACACTCTCAGCACTTTTTCAAATTTATTCATATAGATCACTTTTCACAAAAGGTGTGTTACACAGGCTGTTGCAGATCTAACACAGATTTAAGACAGCTAAATGAAAGAACGTGAAAACAAGGACCAATAATCAAACACCATAAAGACTGAAAAGGATTTTAAAATCACCCAACAATAAGAAGTGAAAACAGTCAATCAAAATCAATCAGAGGTGAGTGTTACGGACCTGTGAAAGGCCTGCACTGACAGCAAACACAGATGCTTTTGTCAAACTAAAGAGGAAATGTGTGACATGCCACGATGCTCTCACTTACAGCACAAAAAACTGTTGCTCTCAACCAGATTTGCTGCCCGCAATTTCGTCCACTTTCCAAAGACTGAAGGGCTTATTGGCACCAAAGCAATGTAAAAATAGTCTGTTAAATATCTGCAGACAGGGGGCAGACAGGTAGATTGTGCGTTTTAGGATGCAGTTTATGTGTTGTTGATATTTTATTCTGTATACTATAACGATCTCAAGCTGATTTATTCCTGTCCTCTCACAGATACTTTCTTTCACAAATATTAACCTCTGCATAGTTAAATGTTTCTAGAAAATAAAATAATTTCTAGCTATTATCAAACGCCATAAACAAACCTGTTAAATCATTTCGGACTATGTTGTCAGTATGATTGCTAGTAGACCAATGGAGTAGATCCAGAAGGGATGAGATACACCATTAGAACTATTCAGCAAGCACTCGACCCGAGACCAGGACCCATTATTGGGCAGAGGATCCACTCCCAACGTCCAGCACATCAGATTATAGATGTCCACCGATCGAATTGGAGCTGCCCGAACATTTATCTTGAAGTCTAAAAGAAATGAAGCAAACAAACATCTTTACACATGTAAATATTCCAAAAATACGGCCAGATTTACTAATGACTAGTAATGAATGTATTCTAGCAAAAAGGTGATTATTCGTGTGCTCATTTTTGAACCTAAGCAGAATAATACCATCTATACACCACAGCTAATGATGTTTTTTCTCAGACAGCGTGACAATTCAGGTCAATTTGATTCAATTAAAGGATAATCCATATGTTTTTCGTATAAGGCCAAATTCTTCAATAAATCTGACAGCACAGGCTGCTCTTTTACAAAATATTTTCACTGTATAAACCTGAAGTTTCTACATAACAGCTGACCTATAGATGGTGAATAAGATGAACACGAAGCATAATTTACCATGAGATCATGACTCGTACCCCTATTACTGAAAATACTGCTACAGAGCCACGTGCACTGTAAACATGACTTCATCCATTGATGCATACATTTATGCAAATACACGGATCAGTCTGGTGTTTTTTACTCTGTATGCAATGTGTGTGTCTATAAAATGTCTTTGTTACCAGGTCCTGTTGCCAAGAAGAAGCCTCTCATGTCAAGGAACTCATTGTCATACCCATGCCAGCCATTTTGCCACGCGGACGCTTCCCCAGAGTCATTTTTCCAATAGGGGAGACTTGCCTTGTTCTGGAAAGGACACAGATATAAACACACACAAACAAATGTAGGTTTCATAGATATATATTCATAATAAACTGTATGTGATACAGAAAAACTCTGTACCCTACATTACTGTATATGTGTAACATTAAAATCATATCATGTTCATTTTTAAGTCAGCACATGATGAGATTCAGAAGTACTCAAAACTGTGTGAAGCTTAAAATATAAATTTGTCCGTGGATTGTAGCAAAGAAGACCCAAATTCATACACACAATGAACAAAAGGAACACAAGAGACAGAAAATTACATGTAAAAAAAAGGTAAGTTGAACAGTATTGTACTGCAGAAAGTAGTGAGGAACAGGTCCGTCCATCATAACACTTATAAATGTAGATCTGTGCTACAGAGAGACTGCAAAGAAAGTCAAGGTGTCAGTGAGGACAGTTTCCTTCAAAGGCTCAGAAACAAACTGACAGGAAGAGGTCTGCAGACCCAAAGACACGACTGAACTGAAGTTTCTGAGAGTTAACAGCTTGTGTGATGGCGGCTCACAGGACAACAGCTTCAAGCAGCTTAATGGTGGTCGTAGTGAGAAAGTCTCAGTTTCAGCTGTGAAGAGAAGACTTCGAGCTGCAGGTTTGACAGGACGAGCTGCAGCAAGAAAGCCAGACGTCAGAATAAGACAAAGAGGCTCGTCTGGGCCATGAAACACCACCATTGGACTACTGAAGACTGGAAGAAGGTTTTATGGATCAACATGTGAAATCTTTGGTTCATCACCCAGGATCTTTGTACGCCGTCGAGTAGGTGAAAGGATGGTTCCACAGTGTGTGGCATCAACTGTCAAACATGGAGGAGGAAGTGTGATGGTCTGGGGCTGTTTGCTGAATCCAGGGTCGGTGACTTGTACAGAGAAGCTCCCTGAACCAAAACAGCTACCACAGCATTGTGCGGCACCATGCAGGACCCTCTGGTATGGACCTAGTTGGTCAGGGCTTCATCCTACAGCAGGATAAAGACCCCAAACAGTCCAAGCTGTGCCAGAACCACCTCAGGAACAAAGAACAAGATGGTGAGCTTGGAAACATGGAGTGTCCAGCACAGTCTCCAGACTTAAACCCCATCGAGCTGGTTTGGGATGAACTGGACAGAAGAGTGAAAGCAAAGCAGCTACAAGGTCCACATTTATGGGAACTTCTGCTACAGACATGGGAGAAGATTTGATTTCTGTTGTAGAAAGAATTTTTTTGATGGAAGAAGACGTCTGATTGGAGCAGAGATGAAACACTAGCCGGACACCAGACTGAACACCAATAAGGGAGAGCCAAGTCTAAACTGCAGCTGCTCCCCGAGTTTTTAACCAATCACATTCATGTCTTGTTTGTACCATAATATAAAAACTTTGTTCACTTGGGAGTTGCACCCTTTCTTTGTCTGGAATACTGGACAACGGGAAAGGGAGAAACACAAGGGAAGTCAAAACAACTAACAACAGGTGCCAACAGTCAGGGAAGATAGTATGGAAAACTGACACAGATAGAAATACTGTAAAGTCACACAGACTTTATACGAAACCTTTGGCAGGCATGAATAAACAAGATAGAGATGAAATAAACATAAACCAAAACACAAGAACACAAAAACTATAAATTATTAGAAGAGATTAGTAGACAAAGTAACCAAATGCTTCTAAAGACGTGTAAAACTAGAATAATAAGAAATCTGAAAACGAATCGAAAGCAGCAATCCAAGACAGAATGAACAATACAACCCTGGGACCATACTGCTATATAGTATATATAGTATATATAATGCAAAATAACAGCAAGTTAAGATCAAGGAAGATTGTCCATTACCGGAGCGATAAACCATCCTGGCTCAGCCACTAGTGTAAGGGGGGAAACAAACTTTCCTTTCTTGTAATGGAATCGTTCAGGGATCTCTTCTCTGGCATAGACATCCATGTTAGGGACCTCAGACAATTTGGCATATACCTGGAATAATAAACAAAATGAAAAGCAGTGTTTGACCCTGATAGGTTTGTAGCTTGAACCTATTCGCTGGAACGTTGAAGGCAATGTAATCACACAGCAAGCAAGACACGAGTAGGCAACATTCTTTATGTTTCACGTGCACGGGAGAGAACTGGACAGGCGCCGTTCCTTCGCTTGACCCCAGTTGCTCTCGTCCGCTCCCCCGTAGCACTGCTCTTTTATTGTTGTTACATGAATATGCATAGGTTCATTAACATATAACAGCATACCCAGGTATACATGTGAACAAAGAATACCCTGTGTGTGTGTGTGTGTGTGTGTGTGTGTGTGTGTGTGTGTGGCCATAAAATGACTTTCTAACCCTGTTGGCCTGGAAGTCCAGCAGTTCATCTAAACAAAATGCACTTAGACTAAAACAGGCATAGATACGTTTATCCTACCATAAAACAATAAGACAAGGTACGACCTATCCCATGCTCCCAGGATGTGGGTGTGAAAGCCAGAGTGCTCTGGAATGCACACAACGTGTGTCTGCAGACTACTAAGGATCAAACCTCTATTAATCTACAACTAATTATAAAACTCTAAGCATATATGAGTAGATATTTCTAAGCATAAATGACAATCAACAATACAAAACCTAACAGACCCCGTGTTTGGTGTTTTTTGCACTTTTGAATCTTGTTTACTTTCCATTGTTGTGATCTTGCTAATCGATTTATGTTCCTAGTCTCTGTTGGTACAGTTTGTACCAACAGAGACTTATGAATTTTCTGTCAGTTTAAGTCTCTTTTTGTGTAATTCAGATGACTTTAGGTTGTTTGACTTCCTCTTGTCCCTAAGTCCTTTTGTCTCTGTCTTCCACGTCCCCGTAGTCTCCCCAGCCTGTCTTCTCTCTCTCTGTGTATCTCTCACTCCCTCTGTCTCTCGGCCCTATCATGTCTGTCTGTCATGTGTTTGTTATTCTCTTCCAGTGTCAAGTTTAAGTGTCTTGACTCTGGGTATCTGTCTCTATTTTCGTTGTTTCCTGTCTTAGACCGTCCTCGTCTCATGTGCTTTGTGTCCACTTTTGCTTCCCCTGTTTTGTTACATCTGTTTGTTCCAGCTGTGTTCCTCTGCTGTTTCCACTCTCCTAATCACCTGTCTGTCTATTTTTCGGTCTTTTTCCCTTTGTTCCTTGCTGGAACATCATCTCCCCAGTGTTTCCCAGCTCCTTGTCCCTCCTTGTATTTTGCTTCATTCAGTTCCTGTGATCTGAAAGTTTAAGTTTCCTTCGTAATCCATGCTCCGATTTGTATCTGGACATTGAGCCAAATAAATGGCTTGCCTTTTGTTAAGATCTGGTCTCCACAGGTGCCGGTTTAACTCATTGAGTAAGCAGGTGATCGTATGCCGTACGGTCGGAGAGCAGTAGGCCCGGGTTTGAATCTGACCTGCGGCCCTTTGTACATGGACATGGGAGCGAGAGAGGGGAAAACACGCAGCACTGTCTTATTCCAATAAAGGCTTAAGGACAAAAAATAAATCTGGTCTCCGTGCATCTGCATTTGGATCCTCTTTGTTTAAACTGGTGACACACACACACACACACACAACCCCGTTCAGCTATCTTAGTGAGGACCTTCATTGACATAATGCTTTCCCTAGCCCCTTCCCCTAACCCTAACCATTAAAAATGAATGCCTAACCCTAACCCTAAACCTAACCATAACCTAATTGTAACCCTGACACTAAAACCACATTTTGAGCCTCAAAAATGCCTTTAAATGCCTTCAAATTTGTGAGGACCGGGTTGTGTGTCCTCACAAGTGACTGCTGGTTCTCACAAGTATAGTAGAATGCAGATTTTGGTTCTCACAAAGATAGCTAGACAGGAACACACACACACACACACACACGGGGGAAGAGAGGGAGAAAGAGCAAGCCATGAAGTCCAAGAAACTGTCTGTAGATCTCAGAGACAGGGCTGCATTGAGACAGAGATATGGGAAGGGTACAGAAAAATTTCTGCAGTATTGAATGTCTTCGAGATAATGGAGCACACTGGTCTCCATTATCCATAAATGAAAAGGGTTTGAAACCACCAGGACTCTTCCTAGAGCTGGCTACGTGACAGGGTTCAACGTGACGCAAGAACCAGAAGGTCGCTCTGATAGACCTCCAGCATTGCTCTCTAGAGAGCAAAGAGCCTTTCAGAAGGACAACCAGAAGCCACTCACCGGTGGCTTCACATGACAGCCTGCCTGGAGTTTGCCAAAAGACTCCCAGACCTTGTAAAAGAAAGTTCTCTGGTATGATGAAACAAAGATTGAACTCTTTGGCCTGAAGGCCAAGCCTCATGTCTGGCCCCACTCATCACCTGACCGATACCATCCCTACAGTGAAGAATAGTGGTGGCACAGTTTTTCACAGAAGGAACTGTGAGACTAGTCAAAGTAAAGAGCAGGTTATCCTTGCTGATAACCTGCACCACGGTGCTCTGGACCTCAGATTGGGGTGAGGATTTATTTTCCAACAGGACAAGCCAACATAACAAAGGCTTTGGGACCTCTCTGTGAGTGTCATTGCCAGAGCCCATCCTCTAAACACTGGACGTTGGATAAACATTCAGATCATCTACATTGAGTTGGTCCCTGAGCAATTCAGGACATCTATACGACGTCCAAACTAGGTCCAAATTTGGACGTTCAACCTTAGATGTCAAGATTTCAACTTTAAGCTTGGTAATTTTTTTGGAAGTCATGTTGAGGAAAATGTACATGAGTAATATTCTTTTATTTACATTGTTGCTATCAATATGTTACATATGAATATGGATTATTTATCAACAATTTATTATGTGTTAGCCTATCGATTTATTCAGTACGTGTTTTTTTTATTTTAAATTTTCCTTTTTTTTAAACTAGTTTATTTATTTCAATTAATTAACTTATTTGTTTGTGACCATGTTAAAATGGTCATATTTTAAAATCTGTTGAAATATTACAAATTTCGAAATCCATATTAAAATGTAAAATAATAATGGTTAAACCCCAAAAAGTTGATTCTGTTTATATGGGCGTAGCGTTCTCAGTGGGAGAAACGCAGAGCAACTGTGGACGAAAGTTTCGGCCTGTCTCAGCAATGCAAAGCCCCCAGCATCCAACATCAGCATGGAGGAGAGGAAGGCACTCACATCACTTAGTGATGACAACAACATTATCATCCTTCCGGCAGACAAGGGTAGGTGCACAGTATTGATAAACCAGAAAGACTATCATGAGAAGATTTTGTCACTGCTCAGTGACAAAAACACTTATGAGCCCCTGAAACGAGACCCAGGAAGTGGCTACAGGAAGAGGGTGATAGACTGTTTGAAGCAGTTAGAACAAGACAAGGCTATCGACCGGACCTCATACCACAGGCTGTACCCTATGGAGGACCACAAGAGCCACGCGCATCGAAATAAAAATTTCTGTGCTTTAATAATGAATTGTAGAATAAATTCTGCAATTGTAAATTCATTTTTGAATTCCAATTTAATAAACTGCATTTCAAAATCCTTTTTCCAATTGCATTTCAAAATCCTTTTTCCAATTGCACTTTAATAAACTGCATTTTAAAATCCTTTTTTCAGTTGCACTTTAATAAACTGCAGTTCAAAATCCTTTTTCCAATTGCATTTCAAAATCCTTTTTCCAATTGCACTTTAATAAACTGCATTTTAAAATCCTTTTTTCAGTTGCACTTTAATAAACTGCAGTTCAAAATCCTTTTTCCACTTGCAATTTAATAAACTGCAGTTCAAAATCCTTTTTCCACCTGCAATTTAATAAACTGCAGTTCTAAATCCTTTTTCCACTTGCAATTTAATAAACTGCAGTTCAAAATCCTTTTTCCACCTGCAATTTAATAAACTGCAGTTCAAAATCCTTTTTCCACTTGCACTTTAATAAACTGCAGTTCAAAATCCTTTTTCCACCTGCAATTTAATAAACTGCAGTTCAAAATCCTTTTTCCACTTGCAATTTAATAAACTGCAGTTCAAAATCCCTTTTCCACCTGCAATTTAATAAACTGCAGTTCAAAATCCATTTCCCTTTCCTGTTCGCTCCGGGATTAGCTGCTGGATTAGCTGCTGGATTAGCTGCTGGATTAGCTCTTCGATTAACAACTTGCTGGAGGCTATTCAAATTAGCCACACCGTGGGATGTAAGGAGCTCTCTGATTGGTTGGTCAGACACAGGCTGTCTGCCAGCCTGGATTTTTCTAGCTCATAGCTTCGCCCTGCTAAGAAGCGTGTGTGCTTGTACAAAGGCCGTTCAGCCTCGGGATTTACACTCGGCTCGACACGGATATGTGAAGAATGAAGGGACCCTGCAGCGAAACGGAGAGCGCAACCTCTGACTGAGTGCCTGTCTACACAGTCTGACCACCTGTTGAAGGTAAGGTGCTAACATGGCTAACGCTAGCATCACCGCACGTAGCCCCGTTATTTTAAGGACATCTTGGTTTATGAAAGTTTTACGTCGCAGCTGTACGAGCTAGCTGCGTGTTTTGTAAGCTGCTGTGCTCTTCACAAATAAAGCTGGAAGCAGCTCAGACTGTTAGAACCAGCACTGAGCCCTGTTACATTTATACAGTGTTAGAGCAATGGCTGCAACCTACAGCCTTTAAACTAGCGATTAAAATGCTGACAGTAAACTCGTCAGTCCAGATGTTACCACATTACTTTGTGATACTTAAAACAACTGAGACAGGCTGATTAAAATAACAGCTGTCAGTTCTCTCATTCCTTATATCAAGACTGGAGATCACACTACTGATTTCAGTTCATTTAATATGTGAGTGCACAGATTCATTCTCAACTGGACATAAATGATGATCAAAGGTTGTATATATGATGAATTCATCAAATCCCAGCCTCTAACACAGTGCGCTGAATCTTAGCTTTGAATGTCCAGTATATTCTAATCAGTGCAATGTAAGCATTCACTGAACCTACAGTATCTACACCTGTGTGGTAAATGTGTGGTAAAGATACAGATAATGAAATTTAATTATTAATACAATATACATCATGAAAAATGAAAGCTGAAATTGATTCAGTTTAGTACTTTTCTCTCTATGCTCTGTGATTATAAAGGCCTTAAATTCTGTGATATATACTGTAAATGATTTTCACAGAGGTCTTAAAGTACTTAAATCACTGCTGATAGTCTGGTTGTTTATATTTTCACATGTTTTTGTGTCTGTAGGGCTGTTTGATGACGATTTGGACTCCTCTGGGAGATGAGGACACACCCACATCTGTTCCATACTGCAGCTATGGATGGTGTTACAGCTCCGAGTCAGCTTTAGGCCATCAGACGCACACACTGGAAAAGCAGCACCTGGACTTCATGCAGGAGAGACGGCCTCAGTGATGATGGACTCTGCATCCTCTACCTCACCTCCTAATCTCTTTCTTCTTTAACACATAATTAAAATCACTCCAAAAGAGTGTAAACTTACTGAGGAAGTCTCTAACTTGTACACATTTGTACTTTTACTTGTTTTATGAGTTATTTTTAAGAAGAGTAAAGTTATTCACATAAAGTTTTTATTCTTCTGTATTTATTCTTTTGTATCATGTACCACAGTCATACTGAACTTTACAGACCTGGTGAATTGGAGAAAAAACACACACACACACACACACACATATATATATTATATATATATATATATATATCAGCTTCAGCAGTATTTCAATTTATCTTATGAATTCCAGTCTAATGTCAATTCACTGAGTTCAGTTTTGGTCTTAAACTCCAGAGAATACCACCTGGTTCAACAATCTTTTTATCTGATTATTGGCAAAATGTTTTCTTCTGAGAGATGCTCCTGAGGCTGAAATTGAGCCCAGAGAAACAACAACAAAGTTTAGTTCCTCTGGATTTTCCATGGAAAATTGTTTTATCACTCATCCAGGTGACTTCTCCAGTGTCACGGATGAGTGATGAATGTATCTCCCACTGGAAACCATTGTGTCCAGTTAAAGTCATTCGGTTTTTTTAAGGAGAGTTGTTAGATGCTGTGCTCGTGAGGACAATGGGTTTTAACTTGCTGCACAACACAAAGCTGCTATACTGGATCAACGATCAAAACACTTAATTGAGCAGAATTAAGTCAAAATGTAATATCCTCATATGATGACACATCACACACGACCCAGCATTGTTCTAAGAATGCAAACTTTCTTATTGGAAGTTTCCACAGCTGCCAAAAAGGGACAGATTTCTGTCTGGTCTTAATGAGTGGTCGTTGCTCTCTCGTTTTCTCTGGAATTGCTGCACGGAGGATGTAACACCCATGATAAGCGCTGAGGTGTGTGTCCTTGTCAGAAATCAGCCATCCTCAGCTTCCAGGTTAGGAAAAGTGGAACCAGAAGATATTCAAATGCATCTCTTCACAGCTGCTGATGAATTCTACAAAAAACAAAGTTTGTTAAAAACATTTGCAGGTGAATCACCACTGATTTATCAGTGCCATCCATTTACTCAAAAATTACTGACAAGTGGATAACTAGAATATATAGTTTATAATTTCAAAAATGTCCTGTACAAAATCAGGGCTCGCAAAATTTCAAAATCCCTGGTAGCCCTTCGGGCAGGGACTCTTCAGTTTTTGGTAGCCCAAAATAAATTTAAGTAGCCCGAATAAATAAGGGAGCAATTTTTTTTATGTTTTGTTTCCTGTTTTGTTTCCGTAACGGAAAAAAAACATTAATCAAAAAATTGTTGAAACACAAATTACAATATTGTATAAAAATTACAATCATCAACTCAAATACTTGGTTGTAATTGAACAGAAATTTCTATGAACTTGTAAGAACTGTACAACAGGAATCAGTCTGTGTCAGATCCTGAATTTGAAATTTCCACTGGAGTCACGGGTAAGAGGCAAGTGGAACCAAGATCTAGGCCATTTGCTTTTTGAAGTTTGCAAAGACTGCTAAATTTTGCCAGTGGTAGTTCACTCTTTGCAACATAGTAGGCTGTTCTTAACAGATTTTTCAGGTTGATTTTTAGTATGTTATTTGCAGACTGAGCAATAATCAATTTCTTGCATTTCTCATGGGCTCTAATGGGGGCCTTTCTTAAAATTACTGGTCCCAGTAACAAAGGCACTTGTCGACTCAGAAATCGAGGGAAACCAACAACACACCCGGCAGAACATTATGTTATTTACACGGGTGCACATAAGTGGTCCGCATGTGCGCATTCGCTGTCAAAATAAAAGACGCGCACCAGATAAGAAGTTGCAACGCGCGTTTGCGTCCATATAAAAGGCAGTGTTTTTGTCTGCTAGAGTGGGATTTTCACGGCACATTCTGCACCAAATCTCTGTTCATCATTTGTTTAAAGCCAGCTCACCTCCTGCAACCACTTTTCCTAGAATACGCGCTTCTTTTGTGGTTCGGACTCCATCTGACATTTCTTTGGAGGTGGAGGAACACCAAAGTAATTGCTTAAAGGAGCTTCTTCGACATCTTTAAGAGTTCTAAACAAATGTCTGTCCTCCTCCAGAAAATCTTATGGACGCAAACACGCGTTGCAACTTCTTATCTTGTGCGCGTATTTTATTTTGACAGCGAATGCGCACCTGCGGACCACTTATGTGCACCCCTGGTTATTTAGCTTGTCATATTCCAGCCACAGAAATTCTTTTGTCCATGAAACCATAAAGCTGCACTTTCTTTTTGCCTTATAGTCTGATTTGTCATAACTTTTCCGTTTTGTGGTAAGCTTTTCTTTGGCTGTCACTTCTTCACCCTGACTGGTCTTATTTGGCTCAGCAGAACTAAAATATATATCCTGCTGCCTTTACACACGCACTCACATAACGCTCAGCGATTCTCTGCGCGATCAACCTCTCACATGTTTAAGCTTCCTGCAGGAGATTTCACTTGTCATGTTTGATAGCAAACTAACGATTGATAAGACGATGTCAGAGGAATTGGTGCGCAAATTATCGTCACTCACCAATCAGTACTGTCGCTCTCTATACGCAGTTCGCGCGATTGCAAAGTGAAAGCAAAAAACAAGCGCAAATTCAAATGCGATTTCAATATGTCACATATAGGGCTGCTCGATTATGGCAAAAATGATAATCACGATTATTTTCACTGAAATTGAGATCTCGATTATTTGATGATATTTATTTAACAATAACAATGTATTGAATAATGGCTTTAAAGATTGTCAAAAATAGTATAAAATAGTGTGCAAATACTGATAACAGTGCAAATGTTTGCAATATAAAAAATAAAATGTAAACATCTATGTTTAGTGAACTTTGCCATGTCGCTCTGTGGTGCAGCTACAACACCAAAGTTTACACACTATGTCTACTTGATCCACGTCTGACTCCGCGAACCCATAATGTTTCCACACCACTGAAGGGTTTTTTTTTTAACCTCTTTTCAACCAACGGCAGTCACTCTCCTCTCCAAATAACTTCTGCTTAGCTTTCCGAGCTTCCCTCTGTTAGCTCCTCTTAATTGTTGTGAGGCGTGTTCGAAACGCAGAGAGGTGCGCTCGATTTGCCACACGGAGCAGCGCGAGAGTAAAGCACGAGGGAGGTGCTAATAATCGGCTCAGTCATTTTTAATGATCGTTGAAAGCCCAGATCGTAATTTAGATTAAAATTCGATTAATTGAGCAGCCCTAGTCACATATTGACAGTGGTTCACCGATGCCAATGACATATTTACCCAGCTACATTTCCGAAAGAATGCAAAAGCATTGACATATATTTTTCCTTCCTATGATAGCCCGACGGGCAGGGCAGGGATAGATTCTGGTAGCCCGACTGGAAAAATCGCTAGCCCCGGGACGTCGGGCTAGCGATTTTGCGAGCCCTGAAAATGAACTATATATGACAAATGTGGTGCTTGTGGAATTTTTAACAAGGACCCTACAAAACTTTACTCATGCTGCCAAACTTTTGACAGCTAGGTGTGCAGTTCCTGCTTTAAATGCATCCACTTTTAAGATTAAGGAATCTAAGTGATAAGAGGCCAGAAATGTTTGAACTCACTTATGAACCTACATCACTGAGGCCATCTCTCCTGCATGAAGTCCAGGTGCTGGTTTTCCAGTGTGTGCGTCTGATGGCCCAAAGCTGACTCGGAGCTGTAACACCATCCATGGCTGCAGTATGGAACAGATGTGGGTGTGTCCTCATCTCCCAGAGGAGTCCAAATCGTCATCAAACAGCCCTACAGACACAAAAACGTGAAAATATAAACAACCAGACTATCAGCAGTGATTTAAGTACTTTAAGACCTCTGTGAAAATCATTTACAGTATATATCACAGAATTTAAGGCCTTTATAATCACAGAGCATACAGAGAAAAGTACTAAACTGAATCAATTTCAGCTTTCATTTTTCATGATGTATATTGTATTAATAATTAAATTTCATTATCTGTATCTTTACCACACATTTACCACACAGGTGTAGATACTATAGGTTCAGTGAATGCTTACATTGCACTGATTAGAATATACTGGACATTCAAAGCTAAGATTCAGCACACTGTGTTAGAGGCTGGGATTTGATGAATTCATCATATATACAACCTTTGATCATCATTTATGTCCAGTTGAGAATGAATCTGTGCACTCACATATTAAATGAACTGAAATCAGTAGTGCGATCTCCAGTCTTGATATAAGGAATGAGAGAACTGACAGCTGTTATTTTAATCAGCCTGTCTCAGTTGTTTTAAGTATCACAAAGTAATGTGGTAACATCTGGACTGACGAGTTTACTGTCAGCATTTTAATCGCTAGTTTAAAGGCTGTAGGTTGCAGCCATTGCTCTAACACTGTATAAATGTAACAGGGCTCAGTGCTGGTTCTAACAGTCTGAGCTGCTTCCAGCTTTATTTGTAAAGAGCACAGCAGCTTACAAAACACGTAGCTAGCTCGTACAGCTGCGACGTAAAACTTTCATAAACTAAGATGTCCTTAAAATAACGGGGCTACGTGCGGTGATGCTAGCGTTAGCCACGTTAGCACCTTACCTTCAACAGGTGGTCAGACTGTGTAGACAGGCACTCAGTCAGAGGTTGCGCTCTCCGTTTCGCTGCAGGGTCCGTTCATTCTTCACATATCCGTGTCGAGCCGAGTGTAAATCCCGAGGCTGAACGGCCTTTGTACAAGCACACACGCTTCTTAGCAGGGCGAAGCTATGAGCTAGAAAAATCCAGGCTGGCAGACAGCCTGTGTCTGACCAACCAATCAGAGAGCTCCTTACATCCCACGGTGTGGCTAATTTGAATAGCCTCCAGCAAGTTGTTAATCGAAGAGCTAATCCAGCAGCTAATCCAGCAGCTAATCCAGCAGCTAATCCCGGAGCGAACAGGAAAGGGAAATGGATTTTGAACTGCAGTTTATTAAATTGCAGGTGGAAAAGGGATTTTGAACTGCAGTTTATTAAATTGCAAGTGGAAAAAGGATTTTGAACTGCAGTTTATTAAATTGCAAGTGGAAAAAGGATTTTGAACTGCAGTTTATTAAATTGCAGGTGGAAAAAGGATTTTGAACTGCAGTTTATTAAAGTGCAAGTGGAAAAAGGATTTTGAACTGCAGTTTATTAAATTGCAAGTGGAAAAAGGATTTAGAACTGCAGTTTATTAAATTGCAGGTGGAAAAAGGATTTTGAACTGCAGTTTATTAAATTGCAAGTGGAAAAAGGATTTTGAACTGCAGTTTATTAAAGTGCAACTGAAAAAAGGATTTTAAAATGCAGTTTATTAAAGTGCAATTGGAAAAAGGATTTTGAAATGCAATTGGAAAAAGGATTTTGAAATGCAGTTTATTAAATTGGAATTCAAAAATGAATTTACAATTGCAGAATTTATTCTACAATTCATTATTAAAGCACAGAAATTTTTATTTCGATGCGCGTGGCTCTTGTGGTCCTCCATAGTACCCAGGGGAGTCTACACCAAGTCCGTATGGTTTACTGAAGATACATAAACAGGGTGCACCTTTAAGACTCTGTCACCTATAACATCTCCAAGTTTCTGGCTTCGATCCTCAACCCGCTGGTGGGCAGCTCTGAACACCACATCCAGAACACCCTGGATTTTGTTGAGAAGGTGAGAGATGTCATGATGGAGGCAGATGAAACCATGGTCTCGTACGATGTTACATCTCTCTTCACTTGCATCCCAGTCACGGAAGCGTTGGAGGTAGTCCGTAAGAGATTACAGGATGACACCAACCTCAGCAACAGGACCACTCTCAGCATCGACCAAGTGTGTTTGAACTGTGTCTTCATTCCACCTACTTCACATACAAGGGTCAGTTCTACAGGCAGAAACATGGGTGTGCCGTGGGCTCCCCAGTTTCACCCATCGTGGCCAATTTGTACGTGGAAGAAGTGGAAAAGAGGGCTTTGCGATCCTACCCTGGAACACCACCAAGCCATTGGTTCAGATATGTGGATGACACCTGGGTGAAAATCAAATCTCAGGACTTTCCACAATTCACAGATCACATTAACTCGGTGGACCGACACATCAAATTCACCAGGGAGGATATGAAAAGTGGCAGGTTAGCCTTCTTAGACTGAGATTTCCATCAGTAATGGGGGACATCTAAAAGCTGACGTGTACCATAAACCTACACATACGGATCAGTATCTAAGGTTTGACTCTCATCATCCACTGGAGCACAAACTGGGCGTCACCAGGACGCTACAACACAGAGCGAACACCATCCCCACTGACACAGCGGCCAGGGAGGCAGAAGAACATCAAGAAGGCCCTGAGTAAATGTGGTTATCCCAGCTGGACTTTTGTCAAAGCTGGAAAGGCTCCTAAAGAAAGCTCCAGCTGATCCAGGAGAGAAGGACAACCGCTGCCTAAGCGAAAACCTGTAGTGATCCCATATGTGTCAGGAGTATCGGAGCAGTTGAGACGCATTTTTAATAAACACTACATCTCTGTGGCTTTTAAACCCCAAAACACGCTGCACCAAAAACTGGTCCACCCCAAGGATCGGGTCCCCCGACACAAACAGAGTAACATAGTGTACGCTGTTAAGTGCCAGGAGGATTGCCAGGATTTATACATCGGGGAAACCAAACAACCTCTAGCGAAGCGGTTCCTAGTAGAATTCCTTGGAATTGTCAGTCTCTTGCCTATCGATTCTGCTGATCAGTTCTTGCGCTACAATGAGCTGATTTGTCAGAGGAGGAAAATAGTGGGGCAGTTTACAGCATGGATATGGACATTCATTTTATTTTTATTGCACAAAGGGACAAGCGTGTAATGCTGCATCCAGCACAGAAACAACTGTATTAAGTTGCTGACACAACTTTGGCTCTTTGCAAACACCTGCACAGATAGCATGCTAATTGTAAGCTAGCGAAAAACCCAGAGTGATGTCTGCTGAATGAATGCCGATCCCAGACCAGGACCACGGGGAAGTGGGCGGTCCTTTGTGAGCTGCAACTCAGGTAAGAAACAGCCTTTCTACCTTCTCAGGTTTCTACAGTAGAATCACCGTGGCGATCGCTTTGAAGTCTCTTTGTGCTGGGTTTCATCTTTGTTTTGTGCTGTTGGCTTTGATGCTAAAGATCATATGTGTGTCCTCATCAGGATTTGGATATGTGTTGGTGTGTGCAACTGTAGCCTCAGCTTTACAACATGCAATTAATTTGCACAAATGTAAAGTGGAGCTAGTGAGAACCCAGTGACAACCAATGAGAGAATTGATAAGCAATCGAATTGATAAGTAATATCGATAACAGAATCAGAATCCCTACATTCTTATTAATTACCATCTCTAGCCTTTACTACAGTTACCTCCACTTGTTATTTAGGAAATGAATGGACTGAAATCAGGTGACTTACTTGACCACGAAGAAATATCCAATTTCTCTGCCATGAGAAAGTTGTGTTGCTTTGCAGTATGATTTACATCATTATTCATTTGCACCATAAAGTGCTGTCCAATCCATTTTGCAGCATTTGTCTCAATCTGAGCAAGCAGTAAAGCCCTGTACACTTGAGAATTTATCCTACTACTTATATCAACAGTCACAACATTAATAATACTAAGGACCTGACTCTCTTGGTAAACCTATATGTGCATTCCATAACTCTGCCTTTATCGTGTTTGACAGATAATGTGGTGAGCTTTGAGATAATCCTTTGTTCCTTTCCTTCTTCAACCATTTTCATCCCATAATTATGTTAAAAGTTCATCTTGGTTTTAGCTCTCCAAGCTGGTCAGGGTCTTTTACATGTTTTCTGCCAAAGTTTTGCACCTTGTTACAGTTCCACAGAGTTCTGTGTGTTTTTGTGTGGATGCTTGCAAAGAGCTGATGTGTTAGCATATAATGTAGTTCAGCCTATGTCACAGTTTGCACTTTATCTTGTTTTGTCATGCAATAAAAATACAAAATCCTTTTCATATCTCTAGTCCTCAAAAGTTATAGACTGGTGTAAGTGCTCAGGAAAAAACGATATTTGATGTAATGACATCATTGTAACTGTATTGTCATTATTGAATTTAGTACGCTGAAACACTGCATTATTGAAAAATATTATGATCTAATGCACTACTTTGCAATGTGTTATTCTGTAATGTAGTACAACCAATATTGGCTCATTCATTTGACTAAGGTGTAGTTTCCTGACAGTCACAAGTTTCATAACATAAAATGGTTGTGATTACAATCACAATAGCACAAGAGTGCGAGTGCTCACAGAAACGACTTATAGTGCACAGAGAGAACCAATGATTCTGGTTTCACCTCCTGGAACTTGTTTTCTTCAGGCCAAAGACTGACCACTGGGCCTCTGTCCATCATCTTGACAATGTCTGACATGTTGATATACTTATCCAGCTCTATGACCTTCTCCATCCAGTGGATTTTTGTCATACCGTGGTCTGAAAACAACATTATATTCAGCTGGTTCACCATATTCATCTCCTGCAGCAAGCAAGCAAAACAAGAAGCACATGAAAACAAACCACATGACAGGAAAAATTGCAGAATCTGCAGTTGTAATGACAGTTATAGTGTTATTACTTTGATTTTGCTGTTGAGTTTCTGCATTGCAAGATCCAGTTGTTGCACAGCTGTTTTGACCTGACGAGAGTCTGGACCAAAGTGATGGCCCTCCACATCAATTTTCTCATAATATATTGCTGCCATGTCTGCTTGGTTTGAGCTAAGACACACACACACACACACACACACACACACACACACACACACACACACACACACACACACAGATTAAATGGTTAGTCATACACATTACAATAAAAGTTCCAGAAATGCAAATATAGATAAAACAAATACAAAACATATATGTAATGCGTGGATGTCATGGCTTCACACTCGGCCTCGGTCTTGTTCTACGACCTTCTCTAAGTGTTATTTTATTAAGTGCACCAAAAACTGTCACGGTCATCTTTGTCTCTTGTTGCACTGTCTGTTCTTCTGCTCTCTCTGTGATGTGTTTCTTACCCAGACTTATCTTAGCTTTGAATCAGCTCACTGTGCATCACCTAGGACTCTCACCTCTAGTCTCCTCATTCTGGATAAATGTGCCTTCCTACTTTCCACAACTGACACTGCATTCTAGTTACCTCAGACACCCATGTTCCAGTAGTAAAGTTAATAAAAGCAATGAAACACAGGCTCAAACTAATAAAATAAGGTGCTTACATTGTATGACATCTTATTGTGATGTGAGGTATACATTTTCTGTAACTGTCCTTATGTCAGTGAAGCTGCAACAGTTATTGGAGGAACTGTTCAGCTGTTAAGTGTTGCAGCGGACACTTGTGGTCATCGTAGCTGATGCAGACCTCATTCAGAAAGGACTGAGCTCAGTTGATGGAGGAACATAGGCAATGTGTTGATTCAAACTGGATTTAAATTGCAACAACAACAATAATGAATTCTGTCAGCAAACAACCGCTCCCTGTGCAAAACAGATCGTAAATAGATCGGATCTTCTATAGCTCTTTTCTATTGTACTAAGCACTCAAAGTGCTTTTCATAACTTGCCTCATTCGCCCATTCGTACAGCCAGTTTTTCTATCCAGCTAACATTTACACACATTGATATTCCAATGGAGGGCAATTTGGGGTTAGGGTTCGGGTATCTTGCCCAACGACGTGCAGACTGTTAGGGGTTGAATCACCAACCTTCTGTTAAGTACACTAAACAAAAATATAAACACTTTTGTTTTTGCTTCCATTTTTCATGAGCTGAATTCAAAGATCTGAAACATTTTCTACTTACACAAAAGAGCCATTACTCTCAAATACTGTTCACGAATCTGGGGGGAGCAGAAAACCAGTCAGTATCTGGTGTGGCCCAGCAGTAGTTCACCTCCACACCCATCTTAATCCAACCACACCCAAACTTTAGTTTACTTAGGAAGTGGATGCTTCAGACTCCTGGGTAGGCGTGGTGTTATTAAAACTCCGCTTCCATCTTTGGGCTTTCTTTTCTCAACATCTAATGTCTACTGAGCAGAAAGATGATGTCAGGACTGTGAGCTGCCGGGGGTCGAGCTAGAAGAGTGGCCACATTGCTTGAAGTGGGCCGAACTGGTATTCACAGTATGGACAGATCATAAAACCCTCTCCTACATATAGTCTGCTAAACGATTAAAGTCAAGAAAACTGTGTTGGTCTCTGTTCTTCAGTAGATTTAGCTTTTCCACCACTTACATCGAGGCTCTGAGGATGTAAAACCAGATGCTCTGTCTCATCAGTTTGAGTCAGAAAAGGAATCCATCAAACCAGAAAAATCTTTCCCTCCTAACTGTGTAGTAACTGTGTAGTAACTGTGTAGTAACTGTGTAGTAGGCACCCTCGAATGGGAAATAGAGGACACCTTCCAACAGGCCATGCAAACCAGTCCTGATCCAGGTAATTGGCCCCCCAACCATCACTCTTCTGCAGCCTCATCAAAGATCCACTGGGCCACCCTCGAGATAAGCAGAACACTCCTTTCTGTCAAATTGTATTTCCAATGTTCCTTTCTAGAGAAAGATGTAAGAGAATATATAGCAGCCTGTGTAATATGCTCCATAGTGAAAGCATTTCCCGGGCCCCCTCGGGTCTGTTGCAATCTCTCTCATCTCCCAGTAAATCTTGGTTTCATATTGCACTAGTCTGCCTGCCTCTAATAAAAAGACACTGATTGTTTCCATAATTTAAAGATTCTCCAGTCAGCCCCTTTCATTGAAAACTGGCCTCCTGGCCCAGACTGTTTTTGGCAGAGGTCCCCAATTTGTTTCACATGTGTGGAAAACAATCTGGCTGCCTTAGCAGCTACAGTCAGCTTATGTTCTGGTTCCACCCTCAAATGAATGATCAAACTGAGCAGCTTAACCAGGGACTAGAGGCCACTCTTCGCTGTCTGGTTATTAGTAACCCTTCCTCTTGGAGTTCCCAAACGTCCTGGAATGAGTATGCTCACAGGGCTCTTATTTTTCAAAGCATCCTTAGATTATCAACCACCCCTATTTTTCACATTAGAGGAGGAATTGGGAGTGCCCATCTGTGGAGGTGTGTGAAGACTAGAGCTGCACAGAAGCGCACAACAGACCAGATTTGTTGGGTGGCAGAGCGCTGGTGGACACTGGGCCCCCTCTGTAGTCAAGGTCAGAGAGTTTCTTTATCTTCTAGAGAAATTCCCTTCTCCAAGAAACTCGCTCCCTAGTACAATGGACCGTATGAAATTCAACCCATCACAAGCCCCATAACTGTCTGGTTAAAGCCACCTGCTTCTCTTAGAATTCATCTCATTTTTTTATGTCTCACAAATTAAATCACTCTCTTCCAGTCCCCTGTGTCCCGTCTTCCTTCTGAGTTTAATGTCTTTATGTCCACATTTCGCTGTACGTCGGTAAGGACTGGTTCATAGTGCAGATCCATTTCCCTGTTCTTGTTCTTGGTCTGTTCCTTTGCAGTCATCACCACCGTTCACCTGCCCACCCTCCTACAATTCATTCTAATATCACCTTTGGCACTGTGAACCTGGCAGTTCAAAGTTCAGTCAGAACTGAAGTTGAAGCCTTAATTAATGTGATAGCAGAAGTAAATCATGTTACCTTAAGACAGTTAGTGCATTTGTTATTGATGCTGTGAGATTTTTCTCTGAGGGGTTGTACACGTATTCCTCACAGAAAGATGGACGGACACCCAGAATCTCCACCTCACAGCCTGAAACATACATGAAATTACTCCATCATTTACAGGCACCTCTGTAAACAATTAACATACTATGATAGCCCATTACCTGTATGTCATATACTTGGTAATAATTGCTTTTATTATGTTGACCAGCAGCCATCAGAATGTATGTGTGTTGTTATTCTAACAAAAGAAATTATAGCAATTTCCCTTGATTGTCATTGTCCCAGGGTCTCTGAACCTGGGTTTTGTGTTTTTGGGGTTAAGAGTCTTTGTAGTTTTGTAATCTTTGTTTTTAGTTGGTTATCGTTCTGTTATTGCTGGAATTTAGCTTCATTATTCCCTTGTGTTTACTCGTCTTGTTTATTTTCTGATGGTTTGTATAAGTTGGTAACACTTTCTATTGCAACCTGCAACTAAGGCGCAAGTACCCTGTAATTACATGTAATGTCAGGTAACAAGTCAGGTTTTTACAGGAAACAATGAAATAATTGCACTGAAAGTACATGTATTTATTTATTTCCACATCTTCAGTACGCTATACTTTTCAGGGCATGGGCCATATTATGGAGTGACTTACTGAGTTGTGAGAACTGCTGTGGCTTCATGCTGAGAAAGAGCACTTCAGATGTGATGCTAGCTTTAAGAGTGTTGATGGAGAAGTGTAAAGAAAGCCAGAAGGAGCTGCACTGTGGATCTAGAGAATGGCTGGTGCAGTGCATGTATGAGGACAGTGAGACAGTGGTAAAGAAACCAACTCTAAGCCCGTTCTTATTCGCAGTGGTGACGGACAGATGAGGTCAGGTAGGTGTCTCAGAGGGGTTGCTGAGGACATTGGGATCTGTAGTGAGAGTAGGAATCTAGATGGAAGAGAGCCTAGAGAGGTGGAGGTATGCCCTCGAGAGAAGAGGAATGAAAGTCAGAACACGTGTGTGAAGTAGCAGCTGATTTCAGTCTGTGTGTCAGAGGATATGGACATTACTTTTATTTTCATTGCACAAAAGGATGAGAGCAAGATGTTAAAGTGGAGACTGCTCCAGGACAGAAACAACTGCATCATACTGTTAAACACAACTGCAGCTCTTCACAAGCACCCGCACAGACAGCATGGTAACGCTAAGCCAGCCAAGAACCCAGAGTGATGTTAAAGCTGACCCCAGACCAGCACTGTGATAAAGTTAGCCGCCATTTGCAGTGAAGCCAGGCGGTGCCGAACACAAAATTTCACAGCTTTAAAATTAATTTGTTTCATATGTTTTTCTTACGCATGTAAGAAAAATAATTAATAAATCACTGGATGTTATCACATTAAATAACAATTACATCCATACTTAACCCTCTGGGTTTGTTCAAAATCACGACCCTTTCAGCTTGTTCGTGGCCAAAAGTGGCCACCAACAGATTAGGTCTGTAATTTTTATTATTTTTATGGTTTTTTTGCCATTTTTTCTGCATAAAGCTTTTAACTAACTTCAGTTCTTTTCATAAATATAAAATAGTTATTACTTTTAAATTTTTAACCTTTTAAACACCAGTTTGTTTGTCCACTGCACTAGCTGGAAGACAACCTCAAATCTCACAATTTTATATAATTGCATTGCTACTGGAATTTCTTGTATTATTAATAGTAGAGTCTGGGGCATGTAATTGATTCACATCAACATTGATTATAATGCATTGTTATTTTTGTGCAGGGAGAGCAAAAACATAAAAAAAACTCCCTCTCAGCTTGTTCGTGGCCAAAAATGGCCACCCCCTGTTTACATTTACAAAATGCTATAAAATTAATATATATTAAAAAAAAATTCCACTTTCATTGACTTAATTTTTTAAATTGGCATCAATGCTGTTCATGAAAATCAAAATTCAGATTTTTAACCCTTTAAATACCAGTTAGATCACATAATCCTAGGAACTCATAAATAGAAAAAATCATAAAACCCCAATTTATTTCCAAATGAAACATACCATCTGATTTATTTTCTAACCATGGTGGAGGTTAGATGCGTAGCAATAATTAAAAATATCAATGAGTTTTATGCATCTTTGGGTTTTTTGTGCAGTGACAGAAAAACAAAAAAAATCCCTCTCAGCTTGTTCGTGGCCAAAAATGGCCACCCCCTGTTTACATTTACAAAATGCTATAAAATTCATATATATTAAAACATTTTTCTACTTTCATTGACTTGATTTTTTAAATTAGCTCCAGTCCTAGTCATGAAAACCAAAATATAATTCAAATTCAGAAATTATACCCTTTGAATACCAGTCAGATTACGTATTATTACTAAGTTTTGTGAGAAAATAGCAATAAAGTTCACATTTTTTAGCATATGAATGATGAAACCTAATATTTTTTTTATCATCATTGCAGGTCAGTACCAGTAACTGTAACAATGACTTATTTTTACTTTATTTTATTTTATTTTTCTTAGTGACTTTAGTATTTTTCACCCATTATGCAATTTTAATCAAATCAAATTGCTTTTATTTTTAAGCAGAGGAGTCTACAAACTACAAAGTAGATTCAGTCTTAACCATATACTATCATCACAACTGCTTACTAGGTTCATACTATGTGGAGCACTAAAACTAGCCTTTCTATCAAGTTGTTGGTAATCTACAGAACCAATGCAGAGACAAGCATGATATGACTCTACAAACAAACAAAAAAATGAGTAAACAGATTGAATGTGTTTCATTTTTGTTTCTTCTTTTAGTGACTGCTCCTGATCATGTGGTCCACTGTAAAGGTGTGCTATGAAATGAAAATGGAACCAACTTCCAGTTTGGATTCAGGAGACAGACACTATCTCTACTTTTAAGATTAGGCTTCAAACTTTCCTTTTTGCTAAAGCATATAGTTAGGGCTGGACCAGGTGACCCTGAATCCTCCCTTAGTTATGCTGCAATAGGTGTAGGCTGCCGGGGACTCCCATGATGCACTGGGTTCTTCATCACTCAGTACTCTCTGCACTGAATCGTACCTGTTATTAATCTCTGTCTCTCTTCCACAGCATGTCTTTATCCTGTCTTCCTTCTCTCACCCCAACCAATCACAGCAGATGGCCCCGCCCCTCCCTGAGCCTGGTTCTGTCGGAGGTTTCTTCCTGTTAAAAGGGAGTTTTTCCTTCCCACTGTCGCCAAAGTGCTTGCTCACAGGGGGTCATATGATTGTTGGGTTTTTGTCTGTATGTATTATTGTAGGGTCTACCTTATAATATAAAGCACCTTCAGGCGACTGTTGTTATGATTTCTGTATAAATAAAACTGAATTGAATTAATTGTGAATATTTTGATAAATTGAGAAAATATAAATCTCTACAAAGAAAATATACTCAGCTCAGATTTTAAATAACTTTTTACATTTAGACATTTGGATTATCACAGAAGTAGAAAACAGGTTTTGCTGGAAAAGTTACTGAAATATACTTTAAAATAAGGAGAGTGCATACAGTCTGCCCTCAGCCGAGCATGAGAGAAATAGAACTATTTAAGTCTATGATACTGCCTGTTTATCATATATGTTTAAGGTAACATTTTTTTGTTATTGGACTAAAAAAAAGTCGAAAAGAAAATTTCTAAAGAAGTTTCTTTGCAATTTTCACAAAACCCATCTGACAAAATGCCACCAAAAGTCACAGTACACTTTCTACCACACGTCCTGACACCTGTATCTCAAATCTGTGACACAACTTTCTATTCAAAATTTCAGGTAGAACAAGTTGTACAATAACTAGAAAAGAACATTTCTGAAGAAATTTTGAGTGTGCCTGTGTTACTAAGTGTGCTTCTGCTGAAGCTCTTGGCAGCAGAATTGTTTTTTGGCCAAGCGCCTTTGTTCCCTACTTATGCTTCTTTGCACACTTGCTCTTTCCCTCGGCCACTGGGTTCAAACAATGCTACTGGATATCTGAAGGCCTCTGGCAGCAAAGAGCTGCCACGTAACTTTTTAAGCAGCTTGCTTTTTGAATGCAGCCCTCCATAATGTTTAGGACAATGACATCATTTTTGTAGTTTTGCCTCTGGACACAGTTAAAATGCAGTGAAATAATCAAAATGTGATTGAAGTGCAGACTTTCAATTTGAATTTAAACAGGGCTTTACAGAAAAGTTTCATGAACTGTTTAAGAATTACATCCATTTATATACATATTCCCCTTTTTCAGGAAGTTCAGAATTAATGAGACAATTGACCGAGACTGATTCTTTTATCGTACTTACTGCACTTTTCTATTATTATTTCTTTTGTTTTTAAAACATGATTTATTATATCTGTGTAATTTATACGTGGGTCTTTTTTCATTGGGAGACAGAATGGATACAATAGTTAAACTGTTCAATCAAATATTTTATAAAACTCCTTGAATCAAACCAAAAAGTCTGTTCCACAAATCACATATTAAATGTTTGAGTTACAATCCACCGTGGTACAGAGGTGTGTCCCAAGTATCTGGATGGCATCATAGTTTTTATGCTATAACAATGTCTGGCAGTTGTAGGCGGCCATGAACACTGGCTGCAGTCATGTGTTCAATATGTTCAGACAATAGCACTGAAATAGTTCTACCACATTCATTACAGCTTAATGGAAGTTAAAGGTAAGGTGCTACAGCTAAATCTGCTTAATATTTGGGTGAAAACTCTTTGCAGTCCATGATCACATAAGTCTAGAACCAATGGATGTCACCAAATGTTGAGTTTTCTATTTTGCAGTGCTCGGCCACGACTTTATTGCCGTAGCTTTCAGTTGTCGTTACTTTACAGGTCTTTGAGCATATTGCTTTGTTTTTAACGACTGAAAAGTATGTTTTCTTTTGTTTTTTAGCTCAGATCAGCTGCCCGTCTAAGTCATTGAAGAATATCCCGTTTCTTTAATTCATTTTTCACTTGAACTTGCAAAATCTGTAAACACTAGTGATCAAGTTCCACTGGCAACTATACCAATATCCTCAGTCATTGAAATATAAAAATGTAATCAAAGTTAAGCTTTGAAAAGAAGTAAAATAAATGATTAAAACTTTACAGTGAGTTTGACCTTTAAGACCTTTTGTACTGCAAATCATAAAAACTATTCCCAGCTAACATTTCTTCATTCATCCATTTTCAACTTAATAAACAGTTTGTGTGCAAGAATATTTTTTTCTTTGTTTGTTTTTCATTTAAATTTTTCATAGATCCAAACCAGATGTAATATCCGAGTATGGCAGAACTGAATTGTTTCCTTCTATTTGCTGGGATATTTCCTGTTCAGACAGCTGTTTCATTTAACAGTATTACCTCCATTTTTTGTCTTAGCTTACCACTTCATATTTCACATGAATCCTATCAAAATCTTTGATGTTGTGCAAAATTCTCGAGTTGTTTACTGATATTTTGTGTAAGAGAAACCTGACTTTTACCTACTATAATTTTTAAGTACTCTTCAGGCTTTATGGAGGTATTTTAAAATTGTTTGGACATTAGCTGCTTTTAAAATAAATTTTCATTCTTGAAGATGAATATTTTGTTTTATGGAGTAATTAATCCTGATTTGATCCACCATGTGGCAGCAGCTTCATTGTCCAACATGACAATGATCCCAAACACACAGTAAAAACAAACCTCGATAGAAGAACACCTCAGAGTAACCTCGTGGAACCTTCCAGAAAACACGCTCAAAGCTGCCTACCAGTTTTCAGCTAACGACCCTGCATCAGTTTGGAAGGTCACCAGCCACAGAAGACCATCGACCCACACTGTGGAGAGGTAACAACTGGCTAACAATCCCAGTTAGCCTCCCCAGCCACGTAACATTTCCCCTGCCCTCCCCCACACCTATAAGGACATGTGAAAAAAGTTCCCTCCTGTGTCAAACAAGCCACAGTTTTCCCAAAAAAACCTTTAATGACTGCAGACCTGTCGTCTGACATCTCCAGTTAAGAGATGTTGACATCACATCCTCCCTACTAGCCCCCCTACAGTTTGTTTACTGGTCAAACAGGTCACTGGATGATAGTTTGAACATGTCAGTAGATCACAAACTTGACCTGACAGACAGGAAGTGGGAGGCGAGTACGGGATGACATCCGGAAAATCAGCAGTGGCACGCTCACAGGGGCAAAAAAGTGAAGTAGGCATAAAAAGGCATATTCTGTCATATTCTTGTGTCACTCCATTAAGTGGAAATGACTTCTATGTATTTTTAAGGTACACTTTATGCTAAATTTAACATGATGTCAGGAAGTTTGTAGACGTATTAAAATCAGTTTTATCAAGATGGTAAATGGACTGATTCTTATAAAGTGCTTTCGTACTCGATCTACACAACTTGATCATTCACCCATTCATTGTTTCTAAGCACGTCCTAGCTAACATTCACACTCTGATGGATGCATCGGAGAGCAGCATGGGGTTAATATCTTGCCCAAGGATACTTGGTATGATTGAACCACCAACCATCCAGTTAGTAGGTGACCTGTTCT
Organism: Pelmatolapia mariae; assembly: GCF_036321145.2. Taxonomy (NCBI): domain Eukaryota; kingdom Metazoa; phylum Chordata; class Actinopteri; order Cichliformes; family Cichlidae; genus Pelmatolapia; species Pelmatolapia mariae. The sequence continues at coordinate 31,209,775 of NC_086228.1, read as the reverse complement.
CCACCTGAGCTACAGCCACAATCCTCAAGCTTCATTTAAAACAAAAAACCCAAAACAGCAATTTAAAAATCAGACAAATATTCTGATTAATTTGACAGACTGGTTGATGAGACTCAATGATATCATGATGATGATGATGATATCATAGTGACTAACAATCACAAGATCCAATACAGAAAATGTATAAAACAGATGTCAGTTGTTAGTAAAATCTTGATGACATAGGTAAAAAACCTGATCTGTGGGGCTGGGAGAGATGTTTGCACGGTTGCTCACTGTGATAAACCAGATTAAATGCTAATGACGTGTTAATCGTCTCCTACCTTTGCACCTATAACTAATTAACTAACTAATTAAATATTAGGTTGGACACTCTGTTGCAGGACATGTTGCATTTGGAGTGTTCCTTTCACAGCCAACATTTTTGGAGAAAGCATTAAAATGAATCACACAACGGAAATATACTAAGATTAGCAGCAGGAAAAACTCCCTTTTAACAGGAAGAAACCTCCGGCAGAACCAGGGAGGGGCGGGGCCATCTGCTGTGATTGGTTGGGGTGAGAGAAGGAAGACAAGATAAAGACATGCTGTGGAAGAGAGACAGAGATTAATAACAGATATGATTCAATGCAGAGAGGTCTATTAACACATAGTGAGTGAAGAAGAAACACCCAGTGCATCACGGGAATCCCCAGCAGCCTACACCTATTGCAGCGTAACTAAGGGAGGATTCAGGATCACCTGATCTATATTTACACCTGATTTAGATTTATAATAACTAATGATTAAACACAGAGTGGTGTATAAACACATAGTGAGTGAAGAAGAAACACCCAGTGCATCATGGGAATCCCCCAGCAGCCTAGACCTATTGCAGCGTAACTTAGGGAGGAGAAGGACAACCGCTGCCTAAGTGAAAACCTGTAGTGATCCCGTACGTGTCAGGAGTATCGGAGCAGTTGAGACGCATTTTTTCTAAACACCGGGTCTCTGTGGCTTTTAAACCCCAAAACACGCTGCGCCAAAAACTGGTCCACCCCAAGGATCGGGTCCCCCGACACAAACAGAGTAACATAGTGTACGCTGTTAAGTGCAGGAGGATTGCCAGGATTTATACATCGGGGAAACCAAACAACCTCTGCCGAAGCGGATGGCACAACACAGAAGAGCTACCTCGTCAGGCCAGGACTCTGCAGTCTATTTACACCTACAGGCCAGTGGACACTCTTTCAATGATGAGGATGTACACATCCTGGACAGGGAGGAACGCTGGTTTGAGGGCGGAGTCAAGGAGGCCATTTACGTGAAAAGGGAAAGACCATCTCTGAATGGAGGAGGGGGCCTAAGGGTACATCTGTCACCATCTTACAATGCTGTGATTGCAGCCATTCCCCAACTCTCTGTGAATGGTACTCATGGACATTGATCAGTGTTCTTTGATCAGTGGGTTTTGGTCAGTGGTTGTTGATCAATGGTCATGAGAATTTGCATAATTAAGATTAAGGAACTGACCTCCCAGCCCATTGTTCCTTCAGTGGGCTGGTTTCAGTCATTATGCAAATGTACTGTTTATAAGATTGAAACCTGCAGTCAGCTGAGACTGAAGAAGTCACTTGGATGATGATGAAACATTTCTCCCACAAAACGCTACGTCCAGATGAACAGAATCAACTTTTGGAGATTTCCTTACCTGGATGATTGAGCATGCATCAAGACATAGAATAAGGTGTTTGGTGCCCCTATTTGTGGCGCCTATACCAGCTGTCACAGAGAGAGAGGCATGCTACACCCTGGAAATTTTACCAGTCTGTCACAGGGCTGACATATACAGCCTTTTTTCACTTCAATCAGCTGGGCACGGCTCAACTCGGTTTTAGGTTTTCCATCAGGTGGTAGTACCTGGTAACAGGAATCTTTTCAGTACCTACTTAGTCAAGGCTCAAATCGATCTGAGGTGACCAGAAAATGTGACATCAACAGACTGCATGTTGCCAATCAGGTACTCAGTTGCGTCACTTGATAAGTCATGAAAGCGTCTCCTTCACGAAAATCAAAACTGCCATTTTTGGAACACTGGACCTTTGGCCACGTTGCTATAACGACCCCAAGCACATTAAGTGGTACTCAATGGTAATAAAAAACAACCAAAACCGCGTCAAGTCTAGTGGAGCTGCGTCCATTCGAGCCAAGTAGCTACTCGTGGAAAAGAGACAGTCAACCATTCATGCTTACATTTATACCTACAACCAGTTGAGAATCACAAATTAAACTAATCGTGTGCATGACTTTGGACTGTGGGAGAAAGCCACAGTGCCCAGAGAGAATCCACACAGAACACCACAGCACTAAGAGCCACACTGCTGTGCCCCCCCACAGGAGTGAACCTTTCTAAAGCAAACTGAAGGTTGTACCAATTCCATAAAGATCCAGAAAATCCAGAGAAAATAAAGCATGCATTTATTACTTATTACTTCTAGGCTGGACTATTTTTAATTTCTTGTCATGAGGCTTGAAAAGCCTCCCATTGATCCAGAAGACTGCAGCACAGTCACAGCCACCTCGGGGTGACAGGAGGTGAGTTATCACAGGCTTTTAAGAAATCACTGAGGTTTGGAGGAGGTGATAACAAATAGCTAATAGTGGCTACGGCTGCAGCCATTTACTGAGCAGATGAACTGGGCCTGAGCTGTTAACTTACTCTGATACCAGACTGGTTGAATTACTCAGATTCCTGAAGGCTGACGGCAGCCGTCCTTTCTTTACATGGACACAGGGTTTAAGTCTACAGGGGGGCATGCGGTGTACTAGACCATATTAATTTCAAGGCTTTCGTAACATTTTTTCAGATTAAAAGTGAAATAATATAAACTATTGAGTTAATTAAAGTGTATTAATATTTATAAATATAAAAATAAAGCTTTTAAATCTCCGAGACACTGATCTGAGGATTGTTAGGTTATTATTAATTAAAGTCTACGCCATTATAATGGCTGTTTTCAGCAGCATAAACAATAGTGAAGGTAAATCTTTTGTACCTTAGATTGTGTACATATCTTGTTTTATTTGACTTTGACTGTACTTAAGATGATTTACATATTTTTGCATTTATGAAAATCTTTTCTTAAAAAAATTCGATTTCAATGACAGCACGTCCATACAAGGGTTCCTTTGTTTTCTTTTAACCATGTATGCAGTTAAACCTTAAAACATTGCAATGTCTAAAATAGAAACCAACGAAAGATGTTTTTTTCTCATTTGAATATTTATTATCACTCAATAATCAGACGAAAGCATTTCTTATCCGATTACTCGATTACTTGACGGAATAATTGATACTTAATCAATAGTTGCAGCCCTATTTTGGCCACCAAAACTGTAAACACTGATAAATGCTACTTTTAGCTAATGTGAAATTTGCAAAAAACAGCTTGCCATTGCATTTCCACTTACCACCTTAACACACAGACAACTTCAGATAGAATGAGTTTTCACATTGATCGTGTGCACGTACCTGGCCAGTAGTACATGAAAACCTTCCTTCCCAGCTTCTGCAAGGTGACCCACAGTGGTTCTGACCCATCCCACCAAATTGGCAATCGGCTGTCAGGATTGGTCCCAATTAGGAATTCTTTCTTGGAGACTTCATCCCACATGTAGTTTCCAGTCATCTGATGAATATCACAATGACGGCCTAACAATAAGAACAATAATAATAAAAAGTAACATTACTGAAAAAAGGACTGTTGCTGAAGTGCAACAAGGCTTTTGCACTTTAGAAAGCATTACACTGTATGCAAGACAAAAGTTGCCCCACTGCTCAGAGCACATCACTTTGTAAATCATTATTAAACCCATAAAAACCTTTGTTGTATATGATAGTTCTGCTGCCTGGAGCAAGGCCTGTAATCCTAGAGAACCCCACAGAGGAACCTACGGGTTCTCTAGTTCCTGTGTTACAGTGATCATCATGTGCTCAGGCAATAATATGGATTGGCTCACAGAGCCACAGGAAACATTTAGTGTACACATTACCGGCTGCAATACTGAAATATTTTCTCCCAAAATAACTTTAAATAAAAATATCAGGTAAAGAATAATTTAATGAAATTAAACATTTTCAGAATAGTTTCACCTCAATGTCCCAGTACCTCAAATTACAAAGATGGGTCGGCCCTACAAACACTGACAGCAGCTCATTGGTTCATTTTCATTACTCACACTGGATTGTCCAATCAAATCTCTTAATGCCACTAGGCCCTCCTCTACCTTTACTGTGCCCCCCTCGGACTGCCTGCTACTCCAGATCACAAGTAACTGCATATCCAGCCGTACCCTGAACACACTGACAACCTTCTTCCTCTCTTACAGACGCTCCTTGATAGCCAGTCATGTTTAGCTCCGCTCAGATTCTTTTATCACCACACAAACTTCACCTTTTTAAATAAACAGCTTAACCTGTAATCATGACAGAACAATCTGGCCACCCTCTGGACCCAGACTTGACCTACTTCTATAACCTGTTAAGAGGCCGTGTTAGGTGAACACAAGTCTTCAGGCCCCTGGTTCAGCAAGCAATAATAATAATATTAATGACTTAGATTTGTATAGTATAATGTATTTATCTTTCAAGAAACCCAAAGATGCTTTACAACAGTATAAATAAACAAAAACAAGGCTAAAGGTTCAAGGTTTTGAGAAGTTTCTTCTCCAGTGACGGGGCTCATATGAGGGTGAGGGGCCGCCACACTGAAGGCTCTGTCCCCAAAGGGATGGAGGTGGGTGTGGGGGACAGAAAGCAGACCCGTAGCTGAGGATGCAGCAACCGAGACTGTGTGTATGGGTGCAGCAGAGGTACTGAGGGGCCAGGGCATTGAGGGATTTGTAAGTGAGAAGAAGGATTTTGTAAGTAATGCGGGACTTGAGCAGGAGATAGTGGAGATTTCTGAGGGTGGAGATGATGTTTCCAGAGCTTAGTGCCTTATAGAAGCCTGGAGGAGCACTGGACATACTGGAGCTGCTCCATTATAGTTATCAAGCCAGGTGGTGACAAGGGCATGGATGAAGGTTTCTGCTGCAGTTAGTGAGTGATGGCTGAAGTCAAGAGATGTTTCTTCATCATCATCATCTTCTTCTTCTTCTTCATCTGGAGTAGGGCCACAACGAGAGCTCTGTTAGTCGACATCCATATTTGATTTCGTGCAGACAGTTGGCAAGTCGTTGCTTGGTGATCGATGGTTAACATACTACAGGCCATTCACACTAGATTTGCTTCCAACTCCCAAAGATCCAGTTGCTGTTAGCTGGTACACTTTCTTGTGTTGCATGCAACTCTTAGCAACCAAGTTGATCTCCCTTTCTCAGCTTACTTGACTCAGGGCAGTGCTTCTCAATTGTTTTCTGTTACGCCCCCCTCAGGAAGAAGAAAACATTTCACGACGCCCACTCTCCCCCACGACTATAAATAGTATCACTGTCTATAAAATGGTTATTATAAGTACATCTTGAGGGTTTGTTTGATGCACTTCATACCTCCTGCTCTGTGCTGTGGACTGGACTAGAAAGAGAGAGCAGATTTCTCCTGTATTGGCTTCCCTTCATTGGCTTCCTGTTAAATCCAGAATTCAAAATCCTGCTCCTCACATACAAGGTCTTAAATAATCAGGCCCCATCTTATCTTAATGACCTTGTAGTACCATATCACCCTATTAGAGCACTTGGCTCTCACACTGCAGGCTTACTTGTTGTTCCTAGAGTATTTAACAGTAGAATGGGAGGCAGAGCCTTCAGTTTTCAGGCCCCTCTTCTGTGGAACCAGCTTCCAGTTTGGATTCAGGAGACAGACACTATCTCTACTTTTAAGATTAGGCTTCAAACTTTCCTTTTTGATAAACCTTAGAGTTATGGCTGCATCAGATGACTCCGAATCCAGCCTTAGTTATGCTGCAATAGACTAAAGACCCTTTCACATCAGATGCGGCATGCGCTGCACTCACCTCTAGCAGGACCCAAAATTTGTGCTGCACTGGCGGCTGTGCTCCGCTTGTACGTCATTTTTTGCGGCCGCTCTAAGTGTACTGGATATGACTTTATATCGTCTATGAGAGTTTGTGTTTTATTGTGTGCAGATGTTTAATTAAAAAAACATGTACAGCTCATTCATAAAGAAGAAAGCTTTGTAACTATCCCCACTAGTGAAGAGTGTGACATTTCCACACCCCTGAGGTCTGCAGAGCTGTTGTAAAGGCTCTGGAGGTCCCTTTATATGCACTTAAACTTCTGTCAAAAAGTTCACCGAACTCGGATACGCACAGAGTGGTTTCCTTTATCATGTGGTTGAACTTCGCACAGCTGTAGGCTTTGTTTCTGTTGGTCGTGTGAAGGTACGTCGCAATGCACAGCGGTCAAAGGTCAACCGGTTTGAACTCGGCATGTGCAAGTACTCCTCGTTACGCTGTGCTTTGCTGAGCACAACAGGAAACCTTTATTGCGTGGCGCAAGCAATAGAAATGAATGGGTTTCAGAGCGCACATGCTGCGTCCTTTTATTACAGGCCCTTTCATTAGGGCACAGCTAGGGTTTCCCATGATGCACTGAGGGTTTCTCCTTCTCTCACACCTTTAGCACTGTCGCTAAAGTGCTTGCTCAGTTGTCTGATTGTTGGGGTTTCTTTGTATCGGGTTATTATAAACGGTAAAAAGGTAAATGGTCTGTATTTGTATAGCGCTTTACTTAGTCCCTATGGACCCCAAAGCGCTTTACACTACATTCAGTCATTCACCCATTCACACACTGGTGATGGCAGCTACATTGTAGCCACAGCCACCCTGGGGCGCACTGACAGAGGCGAGGCTGCTGGACACTGGCGCCACCGGGTCCTCTGACCACCACCAGTAGGAAACAGGTGAAGTGTCTTGCCAAAGGACACAACGACCGAGACTGTCCGAGCCGGGGCTCGAACCGGCAACCTTCCGATTACAAGACGAACTGCCAGCTCATGAGCCATGATCGCCTCTATTATAGCGTTTTAATCTTACAATATTAAGCGCCTTGAGATTTGGCGCTACATAAATTGAATTGAACTGTTTAATTGACTGTAACATGTAATATGAAATATGTATCGTAGACTTAAAGGTGGGTATTCGCCGGTGCGTGCCATAAGAGAGTGTGTGAGCTGTGTTTGTGCTGACAATGACAATGACTATCTTTAAAAGTCTTTTAAAAGTAATATATTACTTATTACTTTTATTGATAGTAATGCAGTATGTTACTCAATTATTTGCAGAGAAAGTTACCTGTTTCACCCCTTGTTACATTACTTTCTCACTACTCTGTAAAATTACCTGGAATGCATTGTCACAAGTTAACAATATATACCTTATAGTCCCACACACCAACACAATTCCCTACCCTCATGAAGTATTTACATATGCACAAAATCAAAGAAACCCAAAGCAAACATCAAGTGTAAAGAAACTTCAGAACAGTTACCACAGTCACTGTGCTGTAGAAACACCAAGAAACAGAGGCTACAGCGCTACAAGCCTTTTGTTAGGTTGAGGTCTGGCTGCTGGTCTGGGGTTCACATACACTAGACTGTATTATCACTCCAAGTTCTTGGCTTATTTTCTGTTAGTGTGTTTATGTGGATGCTTTCTGAAGTTCTGTTATCCATATGAAATGAGGCTGTTTCAGTCCTGGACACAGTTTGCATTTTACCGTCGCACTCTTGTCCCCTCCTGCTCCCCAAAACAGAGACTACAAGCCCATTATCATTAATGGAGCTCCAGTGGAGAGGGTGCAGTCCTTCAAGTATCTCGGTGTCCACATCTCCTCAGACCTGACATGGTCTGCCCACACTCAGGTCCAGACCAAAAAGGCGAGGCAGCACCTGTACCACCTACGACAACTGAGGAAGTTCAGGGTCTCTCCAGAGATCCTCAGGACTTTCTATACAGGCGCTGTGGAGAGCATCCTCACACAGAACATCACATCCTGGTATGGAAACAGCTGTGTCAAGGATAAAAAAGCTCTTCAGAGAGTGATCCGTATGGCAGAACGCTGCTGCAGAACGCTGCTGCAGAACTGCTCTCCCTTCCCTACAGGACATTTACGTCAGGACTTGCTGGACTAGAGCAACTCAGATTTTGAAGGACCTGTCCCATCCCAGCAACGAACTGTTCCAGCTTCTGAAATCAGGCAGAAGGTTCTCCACCATCCGAAGAAGAACAGAGAGGCTCAAGACGAGTTTTTATCCTCAGGCCATTCGTGTGTTGAATCAGCCCCCCTCCCCCCCCATCATCCATAAGTGACTGAGACAGGACTCATTACCACATCCTCATATCATCCTGATCCTTCTGGCCTCACTACAGCACAAGACACTTTAACACCCTTCCCATGCAATGTACACAAGCTGTAAATTGTTTTATTATTTTATTTCTATTTATATAATGTACATAACTCACCCACTTGCTGCACATAATGTCCTCTTTGTATATACTCATTCACTGTATATAAAGTTCTGTCTGTCTCTCTCTTTTTTCTTTGCACAGTCGAGGAGCGTATCAGGTCACATTTCACTGCGTGTTATGTGTAATCAGAAGGTTGCCGGTTTGAGCCCTGGCTCGGACAGTCTCGGTCGTTGTGTCCTTGGGCAAGACACTTCACCCGTTGCCTACTGGTGGTGGTCAGAGCGCCCGGTGGCGCCAGTGTCCGGCAGCCTCGCCTCTGTCAGTGCGCCCCAGGGCAGCTGTGGCTACAATGTAGCTTGCCATCACCAGTGTGTGAATGGGTGGATGACTGAATGTAGTGTAAAGCGCTTTGGGGTCCTTAGGGACTAAGTAAAGTGCTATACAAATACAGACCATTTACCATTTATACCTGTATAACCACGCATGTGACAAATAAAGAATCTTGCATCTTGAAAGCTGTAGCTCACTCCACCATGCCAAGAGTTCTGGCAAACAAAAAATGTAACTGCTCTGGATTTGAGCATATTACAGTTCTACTGTTGTATAAATGATAGAAAATTACAATAACATTGCATACAGTCTCCAAAATTGTCTTGTAATTTTGTATTACATTTTTCTTCTGTTATACTCTCTTAATTATTGTAACAAATTCAAATTATTTATTTAAACAAAAGTTAATTTTTTTGAGTTAAAATTATTTATGGGCAACCAAATATTTATGTTTTAACAATTTATATTTGTGTGTTACTTTAAGGTACACAAAACGCATCGAGACATATTTTTTTCTGTTTTGTATAAAAAAATCAACAGATGCAGAGACTGCATCAGATATTTAATGGCAGATTTACACATTTACAATATCAGTATTGGTCATAAACTTTGTACCGTGTGTATCCCTGAATATTTCCTGTTCTCTTATACAGCACAACCCAAAACTCATCAGTATTGTGATTTTTAAATCTCCTCTGTGTGGATTGAAGCCTTTTGATGTGCCATGTTTAGATAGTTAACTTCAGTTATTAAATATTATACAATTAAACTAACTGCAGACAGACTTTCTTTTTAAATTATTTAGACAGTATAAAGCTGTGAATTGATGTTGCTGATGTTTAACTAGGCAGTCAGAGATTACAGAGAAGTCACTTATTATCAGTTAAGCATTACCAGCAGCCCAACTTAAAAAGAAAGCATCAAAACAGCTTTGAAGAAAATAAGACAATGAGCTTCCACAGTCTGTGAGCAGGCAGTCCCCGCTGAAATCGTAGGGAAGTTCATCTTTCCCCTCTGTTCTGAACACAAACTGTTCCCGTCAGGAGGCTGACTTAGGATGCAAAGCTTGAAACTATCCCAGCCGCCATTACACTGCTGGACCAACACAGGAATGTGCAAATCGCACACTGACTCTAATGACTAATGTGTCGTGTAGACGACTGGATTTTAATCACCTACTTTTTCTATTTACGTGTTTTTTGTTGTCCTCTCACGGCCTCAAAGTTAATGAGCTTTTATGTATAATTAAAAGGCCTCTCAACGATTTAGTGTAACTTTTATGTTCTTGGGTTTTATGTTTTACATGTTTTACAAGTTTTACATGTCCGGGTAATTAGATCTGGTTGTTTAGGACCTAAAACGTTTTTCCCAGCTTATTAAATCAAACGTATTTGATTTGATCAGCTGGGAGTTACACTTAATGTCTTCTTAAAATATCAGTTATTGTGTTAGAAGCTACAGAGACACATAAAGAGACGGATTACCTGTCATCAAGGAATAATAATTAGGGTATGACAAGCTTGGGAAGTCCGGCGTTAAGTGGTCAACCTTCACACCATTTTCCACAAGCTCACGAAATCCGGGTAAATCGTGCAGATCATCCATGTAGTCGTAGCGGAATCCATCGATCAAAAACACGAGTAACGGGTGAGCCTCGACACCCAGCTGTCCTGCGTCAAACAGCAGCAGCAGCAGCAGCAGAAAGGTACGAGGGCAGTACGCAGAAGTCTTTCTGCTGGACATGACATTAACGCATGATCTGCTTCTCTGTCTAAAACTTTATGGTAGAGGGAGTTTACTCCTGTGCCACAGCAGGCAGCAGCTACGAAAGGTTTCTCAGTGCGCACTCGATGAGAACCTGTTGGCTGTGCCGATCACTCATCATCGACTTCCGATAACAGCATTTATGCACGAGAAAGATTAATAGACAGGGTAAATGTGTATTTTATATTAACATGAAAATAAATACTCCACCATCATGATTTCACTAACATAGCACCTAGTTGATAGGAACTACTTCTCCTTCCGCCTGTCACTATCCAGAGGTAACTATGTCTCTATGGAGCCTCGACAGTCCGCCTATGAGGGGCTGCACGAGTCAACATTAAACATGCGTGGTTCTTTCATAATTCTGAAACTCTCATTCATGCCCATCAGTATCCACCTAATGATCATCCATCCATTCAGAGAATCGCCGTTCCGTAGCCATACATGTTGTTCTCAAGCACATGCATTCAATAAGCATTTAATTTATGGAATTTAGGCTCAAAATCATATCACACACATTTGAAACCCTTAACTTTAGTCCATGGCTCATAGGACTTTATAGGACTTACTGTTGAATTTAACTTTATTGTCTTTTTTGTTTTTCCGCGGTGAAAAGATGACGTGCTTCTGCTTCTCCCAGAGAAGTCATTTTATTCAATACCTCCCTCTAGGCCTCTCATTCACTGGAGGGAGGGATTTGTTTTTTATGTCTAAAAAAGTCAATCACTGCCAAGCCACCTGATTTGGTGTGAGAACAATGTGGGAAGAGAAAACTGCAATGGAACAAGGGTTTGTAGCCAACAACACAGAGGGATGTGTTTAAAGAAATACAGCTAAAGTATTCACTGTCTCTCCATCTAGTGATTGAATTGTTTACTATATTTAACTGTATTTTTCCCGATAAATTTTACAGAATTCTCCTGTTGTATAAAAACTTTCTAGAAACTTGCATAGATTTGATTGTTGTGGACGTTTTCTCTACAAAATGCTGAAAAATGTTTAACATAATTTTTTATTAACATATAAAATCTGCAAGTATTAGTAAACAGTCAAAAGGTACATAATGTATATGATAATTTCACAGATAGCGTATTTTGTATTAACCAGACGGCACAGGCTTTGCCAACATACATGTACTGTGTGAGGAGCCACTGTGTAGCAGAGGTGTGTGTTTGGTGCTGTTTCACCCTCTGCATGGTCCACACAGAGAGCGATTAGGTAGCATTGATGTAGCTTGTTCATCAGTAAGACATCAAGGTGATGTTGCTTACCTCTGTCTCTACAATGCTTTTAATGTCTGCTCAAGCTCACTGTCCATGCTTTAAGTAGCATGGACTTTGTTTCCCACTGAAAAGATGTAGCATTGAACCACTGCTCTGATTTCAATGTTAATAAGTGCTGGATCTGGATACCTTTCTGTATCCCACAACCTGTGTAAGCAGTGCACCCCTGCACTTTCTCTTTTCATCCCAAAAATACATACAAAAAAAAATATCAGTCCTACAGTCAATTAAACAGTTCAATTCAATTTATGTAGCGCCAAATCTCAAGGTGCTTAATATTGTAAGATTAAAACGCTATAATTGGGGCGATCGTGGCTCAAGAGTTGGCACTTCATCTTGTAATCAGAAGGTTGCCGGTTTGAGCCCCGGCTCCGACAGTCTCGGTCGTTGTGTCCTTGGGCAAGACACTTCACCTGTTGCCTACTGGTGATGGTCAGAGGGCCCGGTGGCGCCAGTGTCCGGCAGCCTCGCCTCTGTCAGTGCGCCCCAGGGTGGCTGTGGCTACAATGTAGCTTACCATCACCAGTGTGTGAATGTGTGTGTGAATGGGTGGATGACTGAATGTGTAAAGCGCTTTGGGGTCCTTAGGGACCAAGTAAAGCGCTATACAAGTACAGACCATTTACCATTACTTTTTTTTTTTTTTTTTCCCCGCCTGTCCCGTTTGGTTCTTTTGCCATCAGAATTATTGTCTAAAGGCAAAGAAAGATGCCCAACGGATTTACTTTACCAAATGGACCATCCCAGCCGTACTGGTCTATTTGATTCACCTTTACTTTTATTGTTTATTTTATTTTATTTTCACTTGCTAAACATGGGACAGACTTGACTGGGGAAAAGAAAAGGGAGAAAGAAAGAGGGAAAGAAAAACAGCGGGGAAGAGGGACGGTGATAAAGGGCAAAAACAAAAACCAACAAAACAAAAAGACAAAAAATACAAATATCAATCACCTGGATCACCTGTTGAGAAAGAAAAAAGAGAAAACAAGCAAAGAAAAAGAGCAATATAATAAACAACATCATCGCGATGATCTATGTGAATATAACAGTAAATACTAAATATTAAACATTATTGTGCAGCACGTAAGATCGACAGCGCACAGTGTGCTTTGAGGTAGGAGCCAAAAAGGGTGTAGTTTGTGTGTGTGATCACCCGTGTGTACACCTGTGAGCATGAGCGCGCTTGTTTTTAAAAGGTTCCTTCATGTAATGATCTGCTAGAGGGTGTGGGGGGGCCACAGCCCCGTCCTCCAGGACATGAAGCAGGTATGGAGGAGATCCATGCTCCAGACATCCAGAGGCCCCCAGAACACAAGAGACCAAGGAAGACCAACAGAGGGGCAGCCGCGCCACTATCCCAGAAAGAGCTGAGGAGAGTCCCAGATGAGGGGTCACTCAGCAGCCATGGTGCAAAAGCCAGCGGGGGTTGCAGTGACGTGCCCGTGAGCTCCGCCGGCAGCCAGCTGTGCCAGAGTGACTGAGCCCCAGGCTCCAGGCCCCGACAAGCAGCCACCAGGAGTGAGCCGGTGGGTACCTGGACGCCCATCCCCGGACACCAAGAACCACCAACGCACCGATGTCTGAGGGCGTCTGCCACTGGCAGGGGGAGTGGTGGGGGGAGATAGGCCTCCATACCTTGGAGAGCCTGAGATGTCCCCAGAGAGGTGGCGTCTGATACCTGACCTGACATATAGACACAGACATACAGGCACACACAGATACAAACATCCATTCCCACCCTCATGCTCTCATATGCAATTACTCAGCACTCACCCAACGTGGAGACAGACATAAATAGACACTGTACACACAATCACACTCCCCAAGTGTACTCTAAGAACCGGGTCTAGGTACCCTTGCCCCCGGAGGGGGAAACTGCACCCAGACCCAGGTAGTGTTACCCTTTTCCCTGGGGTGGGGAGAAGCAGACCGCCCCGACTCCGCAGCAGGGAGGCCCCTTTATCCAGACCCCAATCGGACGGCCAACTCCTCCTCCCAGCCCCCCCGCTCCAACAGAATGGGGGTGTGTAAAGACTCCAAACCTCCCTCCGCCCACTCATATGTAGTGTTGATGCATGTGTGTCCTAAGGTGCATTTAAAACCCAGGAGGGCATGGAGCTACCTGCCAGAGCAGCAGGTAAGCGCATAGCCCCTCCTGCTAGCCCTCAATGTCTACGTGTATTTAAAACTGAGAGGTGGGCAACGACGCCAGGGGTGAGGTGTACACCCTGATGGTCTTTTGGATTCCGTGTAGCGTGCCCACCCCCAAGATCCTATATGTATGTGTTATGAGAGTGTGAGTAATGTGAAAGTTGTGAGATAAAATTGAGGCACAGGCAGCCAGAAGAGGACAGGGGGGGGATGCCTCCCCTGCACCCTGGTGATACACCTTTACCCCAAGGCCCTGCATGTGTGGGTGATTGTGGTGGAGCGGGAAGAGGGAGGCAGCTGGAGATGGGGAGGGAAGGAAGGGAGAGGCAAGTGACCCCTCCCTGGGGCCAGCTCCCCAGGGAAGACGTAAAGCCCATCTTGAACATCCGATGACCTGTATAGTGCACTCTATGTAGTATTTTGTATTGAATTAATTGAAGACTGGGATTTCTAATTAGATGAAAGGTTTTTAAGCATATCTGAGACCAGAAGTTTTGGTCTAAGTTAACTGATAAATCCGCTTCCCATTTTGATAGTGATATTGATTCATCTGTTTTAGAAAACATTCTGTATATTTTGGAAAGTAATTTTGGGGTTTTAAGACTAAGAAATTGTACCACACTTGGTGGTGTTTGTAGTTCAACTTGACCCGGTTTAAATCTCTTTTTTACTATGGTATACTAATATATGTTCTAAGTATTTAATTCCTTTACAACTCCAATCTGAAAAGTTTATCATATTATTGTTTTGTAATATGTCAGGGTTGTTCCAGATAGGTGTACGTTTGCATGGGATTAATGAAGACTCCGTCAATTTTACAAACTCCCACCATGCTGTCAGAGAAGAGCTGATGTTGACGCTTTTGAAGCATTCATGTCGTTGGATGTTTGAGCTGATAAATGGTAGATCTGAAATCTCTAGATTATTGCAAAGTGCTTGTTCTACATCTAGCCAAGGTTTGTCTAAGAAGGTATGTTTTAGCCATCCTGAGATAAACTGAAGCCTGTTGGCTAAGAAGTAGTGCTGAAAGTTAGGTAGTTCTAATCCTCCTTTATCCTTGGTCTTTTGTAGTGTTTTTAAGCTTATACGTGGGGGCTTATTTTTCCAAAGGAATTTGGACATATATGAATCTAGAGATCTGAACCAGTCTTGCGGCGGTTTAGTTGGGATCATTGAGAATAAATAATTTATTTTTGGTAATACCATCATTTTTATAGCGGCAACCCTTCCCATGAGTGATATGGGTAGACATTTCCACCTAGCCAGATCGCCTTCTACTTTCTTTAAAAGTGGGATATGGTTTAATTTAGTTAGATCTGCAAGTTTGGGAGAAACATTAATACCTAAATATTTTATATTTCCCGATTGCAGTGGTTTAGAGGAAGAATTATGGAAGGAGCAATTAATCGGAAGGACTGTAGATTTTGACCAGTTAATTGAGTAATCTGATATTCTTGCAAAAGAGTTTATCAATTCAATCACCCCAGAGATATTGGTTTGTGAGTTTTGGAGAAAGAGTAACACATCATCCGCATAAAATCATCAGAGCAAAAACATAGTAAAACCAAGAAGCCCCAGACTGGTCGCAACTGATAGCAAAGACTAAGAAGCACAGAACACCAGTGTGCTATGTGAGAAACCTGTATGAAGCACTGCACAGATGTTTAAAGCCCCCACAGAGATCTACCTGAGTACCACTCTCCTGGAACAGAGCAGCACCCATCCCAACCCAGAGAGCGAGGCGAAGAGACAGAGTACCAGGCCGGCAGGGAGGACCCAGGCCTGCACCACACCAGACAGCACAATGTATTGGGGGGGGGGTGCATCAGCCTAGACCTACTGAAGCATAGCTAATGGAGGATAGTCCAGCCAAAAAGTAATAAATGCATGAACTCATTTTTCAGCATCACTCTGAGACAGGATGTGCAATACTGCAATTCTTTTGTTGAACCCTTTGAATTAAAGCTTCAGTTACATATTGGTGTTTGGTGGTGTACTGAGGCAAAGCGACAACATACTCATGAAACTATGTTGAACTCAAAGATATGATGCAGACTAATGACATGTATTTGTTTTATCCACATTGAATATCAAAAGAAATGGTGTTTTTAAAATGTATCAAACAGTAAAATCACTCAAGTGGCAGATTCCACACATACATGCATCCGTTTCCATTTTATCTGCATGACCCCTTCTTATGCTGGGCTGCAGGTCTGGCAGTATCGCTTTAAGGAAGGCTGTAATAATGGAATGAAAAGACAGCGATGTAACCAAACATTGTTATTTTATTATCATAAAAAGTAACACAATCCCCATTAGGCATTACATACACTACAACAACAGTAACACCAGTACGACACATCAAAGGGACTTTTGGATATTATAGACATTTTAAAAAAATCCCTCCTTTTTATTATTTAAATTGTTTTGACTAGTTATAACAGATGAACATAATTTACAGGTATGACATATTGTCACCATTAGAAACATTGTTATTGTTGAGAATCTCCAGTCTTAAAAACAACCGCTAATGTTAAGGGAAGACATTTCATGGACTGTCACTGTAGAAACAGGGATTGTGCTGGAGAAGACAAAGGGTTGATGTAAGGCCACTGGGCCAGGAGACAATGTGGAGGCTCGGGGTAGGGAGCAGTGCAAACATTAGAGATGAGAGACGTAACACGTGTTCCAGCAGGCAGACACAAAGCCCTATTTCACTGGTGGAACAAAGAAGAACCCCGCTGCTGTGGAACAAGAGCTAAAAACCTTCAAACATGGTAAAAGAGATGCAGAGATTAATTTCTACTACTGAGGCTTCAATAGCTGTAATAGTAAGCCTAAGATTTGTTTGAAAATACAGAGTAAAAATCCTGTATCTGCAGGGACAGGACTCACTCTCAGTGGTGAAGGTGGAGCAGTGATATCAGGACTTATTCTCATCTTTCTATAGTCTTTCTATAGTCTTACAACGTGGGTACAAATGGCACAAACAACCTATGTGTAAAAGTATAATTGGGACTAAAATCCTAGTGTAAAGGTAGTAAGAAAAACTACCTACTCTAGGGAAAGAGGAGAGACAAGAACCTTATTACAGATAGATAAAGGATGTTTCGCAGATTTGTTGAATACTGACAAAAGGTGACTAAAACTGGTAAAAGTGGTAGAAACCTTCAGGCATGATTGACTAAGGGCTACAATTCTAGAATACTTAACATTGAACACTCTGTTCCAGAGAACAGAACATCCCTGAGGGATACAACCCAAGAACTGCAGGGGACCCAATGTAGAAGAATACTGGGGAAAAATGCAAAGACCAAAAAATGATGTCAGTTACACAACAAGTGAAATGTAGATGTGAAATAGTCTTTTAATGAGAACTTTTCTGAAGGTCAGCACTGGATGGAGTCTGTTACTGTTGTAACATGTAAAGGAAAAAAACAGTGACTTCAACACTTTGATATGTAGTGTGATAGTATATTTATGGTGCCCTCTAAAAGTCAATTGGAATCCAACACAAGCAGCGCCCGGCTTCAGCTTTTACTCCACACTATTCATGTGTGAGTTGAATATGCCGTATATACACAGACGGTAGGTTGAAATATCACTGTACCGTTAACCTACTCTTGGAGAGCACTGAATACATGTGTTTGTAAGACATTCACAGGCTAGAGGCTAATGACAGTGATATTTCAGACTGTCTTTTCGCTTCTATGGAGGTAGTTGGTATAAGTAGAGAGAAACTTACCGGATGGCAACAATGGAAACAGTCAAACGGATGAGAGGAAATCACTGCTCTAAAACACTACAGAGGTTTCTGAACCCAATTTCAAGCATGATTTATAACAATTTTCAAATGTAGCTTTTAGTTCACATATCACTGTGACATAGTCAGGTGCTCCACCTGTTCAGTCAATCTGGACTCTCTGTGCTGCTGGCCAGTAAAAGGGAGAATGGTCAGTGCCAGAGATATGCAAGTACAGCAGCCGTATGATACTATAATCTTACCATATTGTCTTTATTTGTAATTATAGTCTTTATCATGGCCTTCACTGACCATAATACATCTTAGCACCAGGAGTGAATAGCTCAAGGTTTTGATTCAAGCCGTTTGAAGACAAACTGAAGTATTTATAAACTTGATAAAAATATAAATTGGCGAAAAAGCTGTGCAAAAATACTAAAAATGTCAAATCCCTGTCTTTTTCTCTGTGTGTGTATATAAGACTGGATGTTTTGTTTGTTAGATCTTGCATTCTGTGTTGGACTCTTAAGTCACTACAAGTGCAACTGCAATGTTGTACATGGCACATTAACATGTAGCACAGACTTTGCTGTTCTCATACAAGGATTTATAACGTGAATTCTCATGCACGTCCTGTCTCTGGAACATGGGTGGTTATTTTAGTTGGTTAAAACGTCAAAAACATTTAAACAAGTAAACGTTGACCCCTCATGTCCACTGAATAAAGCTGCTTCACATCAAGGAGTCTAAATTTTGTTGTTTGGTTTGCTTGTTCAGCGTTTTTTTTCCTTTATTGTGTTGTCTTGTCGAGGTAGTATTTCCAACATCGCACTGCTTTTAGTCTCCAGATTGTTGGTGGTGGTTACTGTGACTAGAATGACGATATCTGTATTATAGGAGGAAAGACGTAGTGGACAAGCAGTTAAATAGGCTGTAATAACGCCTTTAGAGCCTCAACAACTTGCATCTAAAACTCATCTTATAAATACGTCCAGAAACTGAATGAAATGAATCTCAATGAGAAAAACGACTCAGGATACCAAGAAATATTTCATGTTACCTACACACATAATATACTACACAAATGTAGTTGTCAGTGTAGAGTATTGTAATGTATATAATGCATAGATTTATAATGTAAATCTGATCATTAATATTGTTTTTTTTTTCTTCTATGAGACTGGACAAGGGACTCTATATCCACTGGACTAATAACACAGTTTTTGGATGGACTGTACCCAATGGACATGAAGGGTAACAAAAAGAAAAAAAGGTAAAAGTCTAAACAGTCTGTAATCATAAATCTCATCTCTGGACCTACAGCTGTCCATGTTTAACTACTGCCTGAACAGAAACCGCCAACAGTGTCGGGGAGTTCAGATGGGCACCATAGACATAAGAAATGCTTACATACATTCTACAGAAATGTTCTCGTGTAAAACAAAACAACTGTCCTTTATAACCACTTCACATGTGTTATCATGTTTTGGAGTGATGGTAAAGGTTTTTATTGCCATTTTCTGTGGCACTGCACCTTAAAGGGTGTTGCCATTGGCAAATGTTAGTTGAGGGCAAACAGAGACAAGTAATGAGTAAGAATTGGTTAGTGAAACTCTGGGAACCCCTTATAAGTCAGGAGAACTGTTGCTTCTCAGTGTGTAATACCAGTTGACACCACAAGAGGGGGTTAAGTAATCTTAAGCAGCTGAATGGGCGTGAAAATAACATAACCTGAGATTACAGATTATCCAAGCATTCCCTATTCAGTCACTCGCTCAGTCACTCACTTACTCACTCACTCGAACCCACACGTATGAAAAACACAAAAGCTGTAGTGTGTAAACTAGAGGCTAGAGAATGACAGTGTGCAATATCCTGGTGTGTGTAGTTCTGTGTGAACGAGCTGCTTCCTGGGGATCTAACTTCCTGTCTGTGTCCATCCATATGTGTGTTAGCAGGTATAATCACAAAGGACCTGTCACAGCTCCACTGCCAGTCAGTCTGTCAGTTTTCACTGTAACAGTCAATGCAGATTGGATTTTCTGACCAGTCCACTGGCTCTGTGTCCTGCCCAGCTCTTAGTTCTGACCCTAGACGCTGGTGATTGACGCAAGGCAGGCACTGGGCTTCTGGAGTTTTTCTGGTTGGGTGCCAGCAGGTTCCGGAATGGCACGGAAGGAGAAAGGAGGACCATTTCCAGTAGTGATGTTGAGGTGGCCTGGGCTCAAGGCCAGATTCTGCCGTCGGTTACTCTCCACTATTGAAGAGGTGTTAGATGCTAAGCTCTCTCTTGTTCTGCAGAGTGACAGAGACACAATTAGAAATAACACAACCATAAAAGAAGGTGCTTCAAGCTGACATTGGTGTGTGTGTGTCTGTGTGTGTGTACATATATATACACACACATGTATGTGTGTACACATGTGTTTGTGTATATAAACTACTAGTTAAAAGTTTGAGAACAGCCCAGTTTTTCCAGTTATTTGTTGCAGTCGTTCAAGTCCAATGAACAGCTTGAAATGGTACAAAGGTAAGTGTTGAACTACCAGAGGTTTAAAACAAAGGTAAGGTTACCAAACTGAAAAATAATGTACATTTTCAGAATTATACAAAAAGGCCTTTTTCAGGGACACAACATGGGTTAACAATTTAAATCTGTTCTGCAGCAACAGAGGCTGATCAAGCCTTGAAAGCTGGTGCTGTTACTTCCTACATGCACCTAGTTGGTCAGGGCTTCATCCTACAGCAGGATAAAGACCCCAAACAGTCCAAGCTGTGCCAGAACCACCTCAGGAACAAAGAACAAGATGGTGAGCTTGAAAACACGGAGTGTCCAGCACAGTCTCCAGACTTAAACCCCATCGAGCTGGTTTGGGATGAACTGGACAGAAGAGTGAAAGCAAAGCAGCTACAAGGTCCACATTTATGGGAACTTCTGCTACAGATATGGGAGAAGATTTGATTTCTATTGTAGAAAGAAGCCACGACTGTGTTCAGCTGTTATATCAAAGGGGGCGACTTCGATGAGTCAGAAGGTCAGAATATATTTGGTCTATAAACTGATTCCACGATTTCTTTTTTTTTTTTACTCCAATTGCTTATTTGTACATGCTTCCATTTCAGAGTGCAATGAGACATTAAACTGTATAATTTTCAATAAAAAACTGGAAAAATTGGGGTTTTCTAAAACTTTTGATTGGTATATATATATATATATATATATATATATATATATATATATATATATATATATATATATATATATATATATATATATATAGAGTAGATGTTATTGTTATTTATCACTGCTAAACTGATTTGCACAGCTACCTCAAATCTCACCTTCTATTGCACATAATTTTTTGTCTAATTTTATTATTGTTATTATTACTATTATATTTATTATTATGACCAACTTTTGTCTTTATTTGCATTACTTCATTTTAGAATCACTCAGAATCAGAATACTGTGGTGACAGCCAACACAGTACAGACAGTAACTGACTAAACTAAATGAAATAATACATTACAGAGTTACAACATTTACAAAAGTATTGGCCTCTTTCCAGATTTCCTATTTTTTGTATGTTTTTCACATTTAAATATTTCTTAAATGTTTCTTGAACTTAAATTTAAACATTAGACAAAGATAACAAGTTAACACAAAATGCAGTTTCTAAATAAAGGTTTTTATCATTAAAGGGGAAAAATTGAATCCTACATGGCTCCGTGTGAAAAATACAAATAGCTCAAATATAATTATCCCAGTACAAAACACAAAGTATCAAAATGTAAGACTTTGTTGTGCAACCTGAATGATCTGAAGGATGATTTGTAGAGGCTCCCATAGGGTGGCTGGGATGGGAAAGAGGGCAAAGGAGACTAACTAAACCTTTGTGTTTACAGTGATCCAGAGTAGGATGGCACGGTTTGCTCCTTCAACTTGAATGGGCTCACAAGGCCTTAAAAAAAACTGACCCCCTCCTCAGAGGCTGGAAGCATTTTGTTTTTCTTTTTCTAATGGAGGCTAAATCCTTGTGTTCAGCTTCCTCCTATAAAATGTTTGCAATTTTACTTAAAAAAGAATAAAATAAGACTTAAAGAAAATATGAATATGTTTACCCAACATGAGGACGCATGCTACGCTCACTAGTGTCCACAGTGATTGATGCTCTACCAGGTGCACACGGATGGGCCAAAAGACCATCAACAAGAAGCTCAGTGAGAAGGCAACAATTGTTGTGCTGTTATTAAGAAATGAAAGAAATATTAAATTCCTATAAATCACCTTCTGTCTTGAATTCCATCCTATGAGGTAATTATGGTCAAAAGAAAGTGAAAACAAACTTTATTTCTTAGTAAGAATGTACTGAGCTTGAATCACATATGTGGAACATGAGCACAGAAAAAGAAAGATTTCTTTTCTTTTTAAATCTATTGTCTGTTGCCTACATTGCAGAGGGGGCCTCCACACCTAAACAGGAAAATGAGTCACTTCTGTTGTGAGCTCCAGTCAACATTATGAGTGTACAGGCTGTGGTCAGCTGCCCTGTGGTGCTGCTCCGACGGGCTCTTTGTGGATTTACACAACTAGATGTAAGCAGATGTTTCACGGGCTGTCTTAATACTAGATGGTACAAAGTTGGAATGAAATTTTGGAATTCAGTAAATGAAACTAAGCATTATCAGCTAAACTTTGTGTTAATCTCTGCTACATTTATGTAACTCTGACCGTAGCCATAGCCACTGTGCACCAGTGCAACACAGCAACTTCACATCCAGATCCAGAATCTGATTTAACAAAGGAGCCTTGCATGTGACCTTTCAATTTTCAGTTTATTCTTTGTCTCCTGTCCTGTCTTTCTTATCTTTCTCCATCTCTGAGTTGGCTTTCATTCTTTTGTCTCATTGGGAAATCTAGCAGCTGTACTTTTTACTAGCAGACAGTGTGCAACAAGCTGCACACAGTTTGTATGCTTACTGATATTTGTTGATCTGATAAAAATGTTGCATTTAAATTACCTGCAACTTAAAAATCATAACTCCATCTTTGAGCGCTCCTCGTCTGTAGGGCTAGCTAGATGCTGAAGTATCGTGACCACAGCTTATGGACATCCGCACTAATTCCAGTGTTGACAAGACCAAAAGATAAACCACTGGCCCACTTTTAACTTTTAATAAATTATGCATAAATGACATAGTTTTGTCTCTTTCGTCTCTATGTGTGCAATAGCCCCATGGTGGCAGATACATCATTTGGATCGACTTTCATGTGTTACTGTTTAGACTCTAATGGTTTTAATGTTTAAAGGAATGCATTGACAGGAAAGCACAACTCCCCTCTTAAATCAAAATGTAAGGAGTTCACGTAAAAAGCTGTCAGTAAAATAAATACTCAGCTAAAGTATAGATACCAGAAAATTGTACTTAAGTACAATTAAGAAGTAGGTGTACTTCAGTACTTCACACCTCTCAAATGACTTTTTAAGCAGTTCATACAATATCACAGTCAATCGTGTTGACTAATGTATGGAGATTTGCCACTATAAGAGCAGTGATAATGTAACTGTAGGATCAAACCCTCGGTGGAAATTAAGGGAAATTCTATGAAATGCAGTTATCACATTAACCTTTTTTTACTTAATAAAGTCAAAGCTGTCATTGTGAATATCATCGGCATGCACCATAAAACCCGCTTTTAGTATCAAAAAGCTGGTGTCAGGGTTTAGCAAAGAGCTGAGGTGCCAGCTTTGTGACTGTAAGCTCTCAGTTAAATTAGCATGATGATGCATTTGCAAAAACTGAAGAGGGTGAAAAAAATCTTTGGGTGGCCTAACAGTGCACTGGTTCATATACAAATATGTAGTCAGTTTACTCCAAGGGCAGCTTGTGAGTGTCAAATATTAGAGTGCGAAAGAGTAACTGATGTGCTAACAAAATGAATACAGTGTAAGCAGAGGTTTTACAAGTCTTTCACTCTGAAAGTACTGTTGCAATTAAGGAAAATGAAAAACAAAGTCACAATACTTCACTATAAACTGGACTCGCCTGTTAGAAGTGTTTGGTAACTATGTGTGGTCTTTGGCACTGAAACTCAGGTGCACTATTATAAACTATTCCACCTTAAAAATCAGAAATCTGTGTGTAACAGCTGACCTCTGTCAAGTGTAGAAGAACGCAAACATTTACTGTCCAATCCCAACTCATCTGTGAGTGAGAGACCAAACTGATGTTTTATCCTGTGTGAGGCTGCAGGAAGTTGTTCTAGTCTATAGCTGTGTTCAAATTCATGGGCTGCATCCTCCTGAGGACCCGGCCTTCGCGGTCTACGTGGGCCGGGTCCTCAGGAGGTCGGGTAGGCCGGAAGTAAACGGCAGTGAAATTGGACGGTCTAGCCTTCAGATTAGCATCACCGCTGTTTCGATGGAGTTTAATAAACTCGGCCGTCTGCTCCTTGCTATCTAAATGATAACAGGACACTGGCGTAAATTCTCGACCGTCTCATACTTCTGTTTAATCAGTTTTCTGTTTGACGTTTATTCAGCTGTGTGAAAACCAAGGAGGAACCCACCTGGAGGATTAATACAGTTTTATTTTATCTAATCTAATCTAATAACTTTAATTTCAGCCAAACCGATTTACTCACGAACAAATAAAACACTGAAAAAAGACAGACAATAACATTTTTAGGTTGACTAGGTGACTTGTATATTACGTTTAACCTGAGTAGCGAAAGTCCGCGGTGATCTGAAAATGATGTGCCGGGAGTTGTGCCGTTCTCGGCGGCTTCAGTGACCCTCGAGCTCCCGGCTAGCTATCGAGCTGGTGGGTAACAGACGTCTCCGAAAACGTCGAAGCACTTTTGCAAATATGCGATGTCTTGATAAACCGAGCAGATATTTGAAGTTTACACACCCACATTCTATATGTTAAAAGTTTATTTTGCGACCCAGAAAGATTAATAAGAGTAATTTTAAAACTTAGTAGCGGCCACCATTGCCGGAAACTGGAGTTTGGCTGAGCTGCGCTATGAATTCTGGGATATCGTGGGCCACGAAGGAGACACCCAACCCATCCTTCAAATTCGGGGAAAAGGAGGACGCATTTGTCGGCTGCAATCGGAGGAGTCTACGAATTTGGACAGCCTTCGGCGCGTCGCTGTGACGTAATCGGTCTACAAATGCGGCCTCAGGAGGAGGCAGCCCATGAATTTGGACACATTTAATGATTCATGATCAAAAAGAAGAAAATGTGTGTGTCTGTGTGTGCGTGTGTGTGTCTGTGTGTGCGTGTGTGTGTCTGTGTGAGCGTGTGTGTGTGTGTGTCTGTGTGTGCGTGTCTGTGTGTGCGTCTGTGTGTGTGTTTGTCTGTGCGTCTGTCTGTGCGTGTGTGCGTCTGTGTGTGCGTGTCTGTGTGTGCGTCTGTGTGTGCGTCTGTGTGTGCGTGTGTGTGTCTGTGTCTGTGTGTGTGTCTGTGTCTGTGTGTGTGTCTGTGTGTGCGTCTGTGTGTGTGTCTGTGTGTCTGTCTGTGTGTGCGTGTGTGCGTCTGTGTGTGCGTGTGTGCGTCTGTGTGTGCGTGTGTGTGTCTGTGTGTGTGTCTGTGTGTGCGTCTGTGTCTGTGTGTGTGTGCGTCAGTGTGTGTGCGTCAGTGTGCGTGTCTGTGTGTGCGTCTGTGTGTGTGCGTCAGTGTGTGTGTCTGTGTGTGTGTGTGTGTGCGTCTGTTGATAAAAGAACATGTTAATGATGTACCTGTGTCTCCATTCATTAAAGTTGAGCATGACTTGGTTTCAATGAAACAATGAAAATGACTGAGTGTTACATTGAGCTTAAATCAGCATGTCCCAAACTTACATAAATCACATTTTTATGATTGATTTAAATATTCTCTGAAAGGGAAACTCCTAAAAATAAATAAAGTGCCTTGAGGCCAGCCAACACAATAACTGCATCCACACCTTTCAGTTCCAAACTAATACTGGCCCTCTTTATGAAACCCTGACAGAAGCTTTTCAACGTAAAAAGCGTGTTTTGCTGTGGTGCAGAGCGTTAGTAAATCTGGCCCTTGGACGTAGCTATTTTTTGCAGTTGACCTCATTACATATTTATTTGTAGGAACTTCTCTTTCAGTGCCATGGGGGAACCATAATAGAAGATGCATGCAGGCAATCAAGATAGTTTTTAAAGTGAGCCAGTGGATTAGTAGTGGATGTTTAACACAGTGAGAAATGAGTCCATACTGCACACGAGCAGTCACACAGCTCAGCACTACACGTGACCATCTGTGATATACATCATTCAGCCTTGTGTCAAAATGCTAGAGTTAAAGCTGTCTTATACACTGTTATAGTCAAACATTAATTTCATACTGACTTTATTAGATACCTCAGCAGGTCAAACACACAGTAGGTCTGTACCTTTGATTTGTCAGACTTTCACTGGATGACCTCCATAACACAAACCAAAAGGAATATCCATCCCCAGCAGGTATCCACTACACTATGGAGTCACATTCCAGATGATCTAATAGCAATGCAATTTATAAGTGCAGTATAAGAGCAGCTTTTACATATGTGTCTCAAGGTCAATTCAGATCGGTTAGAGGGAACTAAAGGGGAATAATCACGTTTAGAATACAAGAATAAGATTTTCTGTTAGGAACTGTTTGGGAATGTGCCTGGATCATGTGTGAGCTCTGCATCTGACAGCTTAGGTGGAGCACAGGGTTCATGAAGCAGGTTGCTGCAAACTATCCATCCATTTTCCTCCACTTATGGAAGTCGGGAACGTGGTAATTTGAGATTGAATAAATGTAAAATGTCTCATTTAGATACTAAATTATAAAATATATAGATTGACGAACAAAGGCTTAATCTGGGGTTTTATTATTCTGAAGTGCATCCACCCCCCATGTACAGTGTTGGTGTTTATGGCTGTAGTGTGTACAGTATAAATATTCTCACCGTGGGGAATTGAATCCACTGTCAACAGTGACCGAGCTGGAGTCCATACTGTCCAGCCGAGCAGAATGAGCTGACTGCTGGTTCTGACTGGGCTCCGGAAGGTTCTCTTTGACACCTGGGAAGGCAAGCGTTCTTTCAAACCTCCTCTGCAGATCCCTCTCTTTCTCTCTTTCCAGCAGCCATTGCATGGTTCCTGCTCCACCTCCTCCCATGACAGCAATGCTTCCTCCAGGCTTCTCATCCTCTCCTTGACTTTTCGCGCCTCCGTCTTCAAGTTCATCATCATCTGAAACATTGTAGTAGTCAAAGTTTGCATCTGCAGCACTGGATGTGGGTTCAGTCCCTTGTGATGGAGCAGATGATGTTGCCAACAGAGGCTTAGGAGCATCGAAGGCTTCTTGGGAATCAAGAGCATCGCAGGATGATGACAGATTTGAGGAGGCAAGGGCTGTGGGTTTTCTCAGAGAGCTGTAACCTGGCAAAGGCAGGCTAGGCGGAGGTTTGAAGAGCGTATCTTTACTAAAGATCTCCTTTCGTTTCTCCTGATTAGAAGAGGTGCTGTGGGCAGGTCGTCCATTAGAAAGAGGGAGGTCAGGGATAGAGAGGGGTATTGGTGGCAAACTGCTGCCCTTAGGTCCCACCTTTGTTAAGTCCTCCCTATTTTCTGGTGGATGGGATGTCTGTCTATCAGTCTGCCTGTCAATACTACCTGGTTTTAATCCATCATGGCTGTTTTTGCCCAGAGTTCCCAGAGAAGCTGTTGATGTGAGAATACCCTCAGAGGATCCAGGGCATTGGAAGTAATCATCAGGAGAGGCAGAGTTAGGCAGTGGTTTTGGTGAATATGCTGGGAGGCTATCCCTGCTCTTACTCTTCTCCAAGTTCCTGCTCCCATCCAATCTCAGGGAATCCCCAGGCACCTTAGTTGAAGTGGGTGTGGCACGAGAGTAGTGAGAAGAGTTCTGATTAGCTCGCAGGGTGCCATCATCAGTATAGTAACGGCTCCGGTCATCATAATAATCGGGTGGTCCAATCAGTCCAGCTCCAAGCGGACCTTTAGAGTTGTCCATTGATCGGGAACGTTCCTTGGCCTTGTCACTGCGTTCATTTCTGGATTTCCTCTCCTGGGTGTGGGAGTGCGAGCGGTGGACCTTAGAATGGTGGGCTGATTTGCCATGACTTGGCTCAGGGAAAGGCATTTCTGTGCGTCGCTTGGCAAGTTCTCCAGACACATCCCACTCTGGAGTAACGGGCAGGTGTGAGGAGTCGAGAATGTTAGGGTTGCTGTGTGCCAGGTGAAGTCGGGCCCTTTGCCGCTCCATGGCCACTGACTGTTCCCTTGGTGACCGAGCCAGTGAGCATGAGTAACCTCTATAGTCCCTTTCGGCCAACTCTAAATGGGAACTGTCACTTGGCTCACAGCGAGTAGTCCTTGTCTTACTATGCGAGCGGCTAAGTTTGGTCTGGGACTGCTTTCTGTGTCTACCCCCACTTCTTCTACTTCTGGAGCTGTGATTGGCCGACGATGCTTTGCTCCTCTGAGCACGCTCTTCTTCAAGACGCTTCATGACTGCTGTGTGTCGAGCAAGATTCTCCACTGTGAGGTCAGGATTGATTCTACGGATGATCTCCATCTCTACGTGGCGTGGCAGCTGGCTGGGTATGTCCTCATCCCGTAGTGGCCATTCCTCAGGGGGGAACTGTGCAGAGAAGGTTGCAAGCTGCTTGGCCTTATCTTTCTTAAAACTCAAGCGAAACAACTTCAAACCAAACTTTCGACTTCCTGTAGCACTAGCTCCAGCTTGTTTCTCTATATCTGCAGTTCCTGCTACCCCTCCTCCTGCTGCGCCCCCACCTCGGTGCTTGTTTAGTGTATCCGTCTTGAACGGGAACCCGAGTGAACTGCGGCTCTTTTCAGTGTTCCCTCCTGCTTGCTGAGGGGGTGTTTGTGGGGAGTGAGGTACCGAGTACGCCTCCCGGTGGTCTTTGGGGGATCGCCGCTGCAGGGTGGTGTGGTGACTAGGGGGGTCGTCTCCACGATAACTGTTGTTGTAAAAAGAATCCCCACCTCCCCCGCTGTGATTCTGGTTGGACTTTGGGTGTGTTCGTTCTCGCACACCCCCGGAGGTGGAAGGGGTTATGGTGCCAGAGAGAGGGGAGGTGCACTGTGTCTGCTGATGCTGCTGCTGCTGGTTCTGATGTTGGTGTCGGTCAGCAGAACGCTCTTCCAAGTGATACCACTTGGAGCTAGTTCGGATTAGGCTTGGAGTAATGAAATAGGTTTGAGGAGTTACGATAAAATATCCATCAGATGTCGGGTAGATCTTCCGCTCACGGACCAGCATGTTCAGAGTATGGCGCAAAACCTCCTCCGTTGGTGTAGGTACACCTGACCAAAGACAGAGACATGAAGCAGTAAGTCCACTGGCTCTTTACAAAAACCTCATTTAAACCCCGCCCCCTAACATAATTAACTAAAAGACAAACATACAATCCAGGATTTTTATTAATCGTACTATGCTTAAAAGCAAAAATTCCCTTGCCACAGAAATTTTATTGTTTGGCCCACACGTGTACACTAAAAGCTTTAAAAATTAGTTCCAGAGTGAAGATTTGAAATAACTTCAACATCAGTGAGGACAGCAAAGGTTTCATTTTGCAATATCAATATCAAAGGTATGTACCTTTATCCCCTTTATCAACATCAGCCAATATTTCTGACTAAAGTGATGCTAACCCAGAACAGGTTAGTGGTATTTTATACTTTCAGTGTTTCCAGTCATAGCAAACAATAGCGTCCAAGTCTTGAGCCACCCCTCATGTCTTTACTTAGCACAAAAGGTTGCAAAGCCTGTTTATTTCAAATTTAATGGTGCCACATTTGTGAGGAAAGGCATTTGTGTGTTGAGTATGTGGATTGTGCCCATGAAAATCTTCTGGTAATGAACCACATGAATGAATCCGGATGAATCTGGTTCATTACTAGGGATGGGTATCGTTTAGGTTTTATCCGATACCGGTGCCAAACCGGTACTTTTGAAACGGTGCCGGTGCTTAAACGGTGCTCAAACCGGTGCTTAAAGAATGGAGAACACAAAATTGGTCCAAAAACCTCTCATGTTTAGCTGTTTTTTTTGTAAAAAGATAACAATGTAAGCCTTTTCTTCAGCTATAGGGCATATATGGCATCACTCTTGGCTGGAAGCAGTGCTTAAACAATGGAAAAAACACAAACTTTGTCCAAAAACCTCTCATGTTAAACTGTTTTCGACTTTTTCTTTGGTCATTTTAGCCTTTTTGGCCAGGGTGAAGGGAGTATCTGCCATCAAACAAGAAGACAGCCGCATGTAACTACGACGGTGTTTGCTAGTTCACCTTACATGCATTAATTTAATAATGTGGTTAGCCTACTCAACGTGAATTACACACGAACAACATTAAGTCACTCACGCAGAGAATTAAGCTACTCACTGCCATCATCATCCGTCATCATTTCTGCTACACTGGCAGGGCTAGGGGCCAGGACTCTACTCTTCGAGTTTTTGGGGGATGTTGCTAACTCCGGGTCCGATAACAGGCACCACACCCGCAGTAGATGTGCTCGGTGTGAGGTCTCGCAGCAAGCTATCAAATACGGTGCATTTTTCGGCTTTAAAAAAAAAAAACGCTATGTGTCGCCAGGTGTTTCATCGGATTCGAGGTGTTACCTCCTTTGACAGCATCACAGTATCACCTTAAAGCACTTGTTGCAGGCAGCCGAGTTTGCATATTTTGCTGTGAAGTACAGCCAGACTTTTGACCGCTTCGCCTTGGGCGTTTTTAATCTGTAGCTCTGCTCTAAAAGAACGTACGTACCTGGGCCCGCCTACTATCCTCGGAAAGGTAAAATGATTGGCTAGAATTGGCTCAGGAAAAAAAAAAAAGCACCGAAATAAAGCACCGAAATGTGCGCTGCTTTTCGGTCTGGTTACTACCGTTTATGTCAGAACCGGTGCCATCATGGCACCGGACACCGGTACCCATCCCTATTCATTACAGTATATTTCTCTGAAAGTGCTGTAATTCAGTTTAAGGATAACATTTCTTCACTGTTATGCTCTTCAGTGCCATGTGCCAAAACATCCTCACTGAGTACTGTGGCTCCTTTAAAAAACAAAGTGTTAAATCAAAAGCACTCGACTTCCTGGTATGACTCTTAAAAGTCCACCTTAAAACAGATAACTTGTACCCTGGAGAGGAAATGGCATCTCACTAATTTAGATCTTCATTTAGCCCGGAAAAAAGTTTATTGTAAATTGTAAAGCTAGGACATCTTACTATTCATCACTGATTAAAGAGAATAATAACAGCCGCAGGTTTCTTTTCAGTGATGGAGCCAGTCTGACAAAGAGGAAGAACTCTGTTGGGCCAAGCACTCCTTTAACCTTAAATAGCAATGACTTCATGAATTTCTTTACAAATTTTAACCATTTGAGGAAAAAAATTATACATCCATCTCACAGACGTATCATTATATACAGCGGCATCCAATACTACTGATCTTTATAGAGACTCTATAGTTAATTTCAGCAATCACTTCCTCCAAACCATCAACATGCCTGTTAGACCCAAAGTCTCAGAAGACTGCTCAAAGAAGACCTACTATTAATAAATGCTTCAATCTTAAATATGATCAAACTATCACTACTAAGCTACGCACCACATGCCTTTAAGGTGGGAATAATTAAACAGCTTGATCCAGCTGTCTGAACTAATTATACACCAATCTACAAAGTTCCTTTTAACCCAAATGTTCTTGAAAGAGTAGTTGTAAAACAGCTAACTGATCTTCTGTAGAGGAAATGTTTATTTTAAGGGTTTAAGTCGGGTTTCAGAACTTATCACAGTACAGAATCAGCAGCGAAGATTACAAATCATCTTCTTATGGCCTCTGACAGTGGAAGCAAAGTCACTGCCTTTCTCTAAAACCACCCATGGTTTTAGAGAAAGGCAGTGAAGTAGGCGTCCCTGTCAGCCCTTAGGAATCGAATGCAGTCTTCTACAGATCTACACTCAAGGTTTGCAGGATGATATGCTAACGGCTCTCTACCCAGACAAAACCGCACACAGCCAATCTGGTGTCACAGGGCTGGTATGAGTAAACACCATGAGTATTAAACTCCATGAGTGTTTACCCATTGTAAATAACCAACATCATCATCAGTTTAAGTTTATGGACTGGTAAACAGCACAGGAAAATCTGTTTATTCTTTTTGGGTTACAAAAATATACCCTGGAGTGAAAAGTGATTCTATGTCAATCCTCATGGGATTTTCTCTGGAGTTTTTTTTATTGATTTTTCTTCTTTGTTCTACTTTGTTGCTTACTGTTACTTTTTCTTTCTGTAACTAACCCCTCAATTTCCATGTTTCTCTTTTCTTTTTTAGCATCTCCTTCACTCACTCCTCTACCAGTCTGGAGTTATTACTGTCAGTTACATCATAGCAGCTTTTCACTGCATCCAGACTGATGCAATACAAGATAGACTGCATGCACAGAAACAGTGAGTGTTTGTTCAGCCACCTCAATCATGCTAAGACGACGACCAGGTAGCGAGAGTAATAAGACACATAGTGAATCGCTTGAGAAATTTCTTTGTTGAATTAGGAGGGGTTTAGTATGTTATGGTTCAAAGAATAATGTTTCATAATGCATGGTACACAATATGATGAACATTGCTGAAGCAGTGTGGGATCGTCTTGACAGAGAGAACAAAAGGCAGCCAACATTCAAAGAAGAACTTCAATAAGCCCAGAAAACTATTCCTGGAGACTACTTAAAGAAATTACAAGAAAGCTCACCTAAGGTTGAGGTTGAAGAATAAAGGTGGTCGTACCAAATATCAATTTTCAAGCTAATTAGAATTGTACAAACTTTTACTGCCTTATACACTACCGGTCAAAAGTTTTAGAAAACCCCAATTTTTCCAGTTTTTATTGAAAATTATGCAGTTTAATGTCTCATTGCATTTTGAAATGAAAGCATAGGACAAATAAGCAATTAGAGTGAAATAAATAAATTGTGGAATCAATTTATAGACTAAACTTCGACTCATCAAAGTCGCCCTCTTTGTCAGATATAACAGCTGAACACAGCCGTGCCATTCTTTCTACAATAGAAATCAAATCTTCTCCCATGTCTGTAGCAGAAGTTCCCATAAATGTGGACCTTGTAGCTGCTTTGCTTTCACTCTTCTGTCCAGTTCATCCCAACCCAGCTCGATGGGGTTTAAGTCTGGAGACTGTGCTGGACACTCCATGTTTCCAAGCTCACCATCTTGTTCTTTGTTCCTGAGGTGGTTCTGGCACAGCTTGGACTGTTTGGGGTCATTATCCTGCTGTAGGATGAAGCCCTGACCAACTAGGTGCATACCAGAGGGTCCTGCATGGTGCTGCAGAGTGCTGTGGTAGCTGTTTTGGTTCAGGGAGCCTTTGATGGTGAAGGAAACTGTACTCACTGACACCTTGACTTTCTTTGCAGGTTCTCTGTAGCACAGACCTACATTTATAAGTGTTATGATGGTCTGTCTCTCTTCCACTGTTAATTGTCTGTTTCTTGCCTTTTCTGTAGCCACACTCTACTTTCTGCAGTACAATACTGTTCAACTGATGCTCACAAGGGTATGGTACCACAGTGTGTTCAACACTGCTTTTATGCAGACAGAGGGGGTTGGAAGTAATCCAGAAAAGTTGGAACATCTGTAGGAATTAGTAGCACCATCTTTCAAGGCTTAATCAACCTCCATTGCTGCAGAGCAGATTTTAAATTGTTAAGGGGTGTCGAACTCCAGGCCTCGAGGGCCGGTGTCCTGCAGGTTTTAGATCTCACCCTTGGGTAACCTCACCTTTGTTTTAAAACTCTCACAGTTCCCTTTGTACCATTTCAAGCTGTTCATTGGACTTGAACGGCTTGGACTGCAATAAATAACTGGAAAAACTGGGCTGTTCTCAAACTTTTGACCAGTAGCATATATTGTATTTCCATTAATGTGTGCACATTCAGTCATTTGAGAGTGTCGCAGAATAGAGCTGCTACTCTTGAACATCAAAAGCAGTGAGTTGAGGTGGTTCTGACATCTGACAAGATCCTCCTGGGTGGTTCCAGGCATGTCCTACAGGGAGGAGGCCCTGTGGCAGACCCAGGACATGGTGCAGAGATTATATCTCTCACTTGACCTGGGAACGTGATAGTCTTCTCCTAAATAACCTGGAGAAGGTGGCTAGGGAGAGAGGTCTGGACCTCTCTGCTGCCCCAGTCACCCAGCCCGGATAAGTGGGAAGAAATACCTGGGTGATGTGTTTCAAAGAATCTTTCAATGAATGAGATCTATTCAACTCATTTCAATTCAGTTTAATTTATATACAGCAAAATCATCAAATAACAGTCACCTCAAGGTGCTTTATATTATAAGGCAAAAACCCAACCATAACCATAATCCAGATGTATAACTGATTGATTATAATCACTGTGGCACATGAGCATTCATTCAGCTTCATTCAATCATTCTGGCTGGTTTGGAGGTGATCAAATGCTCACTAAACTCAATGACAACTTCCTGTTGTGTCCACAATTTCGACACTCGGATCTCAGACTGAGACGGATGTCTAATTGTTCCTGATAAATTAAAGTGATCAGTGCGTTGTAGGAAGACGCAACCAAAAGGCATAAAAATGTTTTTTATGCCTTTTGGTTGCATCTTCCTAATTTATCAGGAACAATCAGACATCGGCCTCAGACTGAACTTCAGACTGGGCTGACAGCACCCAAGCTGAGATTGTGAGATGCCCGTTATTGTCAGGAACAGCAATCACCTCCATCAGCAAACAGCAGAGAGAGCACCCGGAGGGCGTCCATATTGTTGCTGTGGACTTTAAATAAGGCATGTTTGAAATGTGTAGAAAATGTGACAGTAACAGTTGTTCCTAACCGAAAACCTTGGATGATGAGTGGAGTCCAGGCTCAGATCAGAACTTGAAACTCGGCCTTCAGGCTGATGGACAGGTCTCTATACAGCAATGCAAGAGCCAAGAGGAGGGGCATCAAACAGGCCAAGGTGGGAGGCAGGAGGAGGATAGAGGGCCTCCTCTACAACAATAACCCCCTCCAGGTGTAGAGTGGGATCCAAGCACTCAGCAACTCCAAAGGCCAGAGCCCCCTGACCCCCAAAAGCAGCCTCAAATTCGCAGTGGAGCTCAACACCTTTTTTGCTCGATTTGAGACCACCCCTCCCCAGCACCCTCTACCCCCCAATTCCCCACCACCAACCCTCTCCCTCAGGAACATGAGGTCAGGAGGGGACTGAGAGCGATGAACCCGACAGCATCCCAGGGATGGTGGTTAAAGCCTGTGTGGACTAACTGGCAGGGATCCTTACCAGGCTGTTTGATCTCTCCCTGACTCATGCCATGGTCCCCACCTGTCTGAAGGCCCCCACCATCATTCCCATCCCCCAAAACACTGGCATAGACATTGTCAATGACTACATACATACATAGTCCTCACGCCTATAGTCATTTGAGTGGATAGTGTCTCAGCACACCACCTGCTCCTGGATCAAAAACTTCTTCACAAACCGGCCTCAACCAGTCTGACTCTGCCCCCACCTCTGCCCCGCACTGTCACTCAGCATCGGATCCCCACAGGGCTCTCAGCCCCCTAGTTTGGTCTCCTACTGCCAGGGTTTTTGGTACACAGGGGCCACAACTGAGAACAGGAAGGCTGCGCAGAGGATAATTAACACTGCCCAAAAAATCATTGGCTGCCATCACTAGATCCTCCTGTCTCAGGAAAACCAGGGCCATCACAGGTGACCCGCTGCACCCCACCCACCACCTGTTTGAGCCGCTGCCCTCTGGTCAGCGCCTCAGGTCAATCAAGTCCCACACCTGAGACTCACTAACATCTATTCTGTTTTAGCTATTAGCAAACTTACAGATAGAATAGCAAACTTCCTTTAATGGTTAAATCTGAAAGAGGACTGCAGCTATGACAAACCTGGCAACCTCAGCAACCTTTTAGTCTAATAGTTAGCAACTTTTCCAGTAGGGGTGGGCGGTATAAACGGTATACGGTAGAAACGATATAAATTTGGCCAACGGTAGAGATTCTGACTATACCGCTCTACCGCGATAGCGTATGTTGATGATGTCATCAAGCTGCACCTGTTTTGGTCGAAAGCATGGCAGCGGCTACAAGCATTATCATCTACAAATTATGCCGGGCGACAGTAATAGCAAAGAGACGAAGCACTTTTGAAATATGGGGAAAGCCAAAAACTGCACTTCCTCCACTTCCGTACCATTGATTCATTAATGTTGAATTCTCTGGCAGCTGCTCTATTCCCATGTTGTTGTAGTATATTAATGACTAACCTCGTATTGTGGATGGATTATCTCAGTTGTTCTCCTGACTGAAGTTTGGTCCGTTTACAGCATCCTGCCATGCGATTGCATTTGTCTCTAACCATCGGGAACCCTCACGTTAACTCGAGTGGAAAAAAGTTAGCGTTCATCCTCCAGCTTCACTGCGTTTATGTTATGCTAACATAGCTGTGTTGCTAGCAATCACGTAGCACATCATTATATACCAGCTAGTCCAACTTCAGTAACCCTACAAACGTCACTGCTGTTTAGTTTTCTGTCTTCATTTATGTTGGAAGTGACAGCAGAGCTGTACGTTTGAATTTTGTCACAAATCTCTCAGTCAGAACATGCTATATCATGTTTAAGGTGGAAGCTAGCGAGCTAACTTCCTGCTAACTTCTAACTCCGTTAAATTTAATAAATTCTGTTTTCATGGATGCCTGGATGTTAAACTTAATTGTTACACCTGGTAAAGCAGCAACGCTGATCATTTTATTAAAGATGAAAGAATTTAGACAGTTTTTAACTCTCAGTGATCCTGCAGTGTTCGTTTGACTTTGGGACCTGAAGCAGACGGAGTTTTGGACCCAGATTACTCCGCGAGGCTCCTGACAACGGAAGCCGTAACGCTCCGACAATCCATCAAGCGGTGCGACTTCGTAGCTTACCAAAGTCGTACTAAAACATTTTTTGACAGATTTTTGAGCGCCGTGTACCACATAAAATCGGTTCAAGGTCAGTAAGCACAACCAGAATTCATACATAAGGTTCACTCTCAATTTTTGAAAAATTAAAGGATTTTAAGTGTACCTTATAGTGTGGAAAATACGTTATACAGAAGAAAAGAATATATCGTGATATATATCGTTACCGCATGTGCTTCAAATTATACCGTGATATGGATTTTAGGCCATATCGCCCAGCCCTATTTTCCAGCCTCTATAGTGTTTAAACACATATTTTTAATAGTTATCAGTCTGGTTTTCAAATTTTTTCTAGAACTGCCGACCAAAGCAAAACAAATGTC
The DNA here is from genome assembly GCF_036321145.2 of Pelmatolapia mariae. Classification (NCBI taxonomy): domain Eukaryota; kingdom Metazoa; phylum Chordata; class Actinopteri; order Cichliformes; family Cichlidae; genus Pelmatolapia; species Pelmatolapia mariae. The sequence continues at coordinate 31,172,707 of NC_086228.1, read as the reverse complement.
ACGACACATTAACAACCTGTGCCCCATCTGCAAGGACCCTGTGTCCATCTGTGTGGCCTGGTCCAAAATGCTGGAAACCACTGCTTTAAACTAATCAAGAATAGCCAAGGAGACATCTTGTTGATACATTTGATTAACATCCATGATGAAAACTGCCTTGAGATGATGAGAAAAGTTATCCCATTCTGGAAATACTTTTGTTACAACAGTTGAAATGAGTAATAATAACAATGATAATAATTACATCACAAGAAAAAACTATTTGAACCAGAAAGCTCACATGGTCACAAAATGTGACCCTGGTACCACTGTCACTTGGATGACCCATTTTAATGGGTGCCCTAAAACCAATAAAGCAACAGAATTTATGAGACATTGATCGGTCACATTACCTCTATTGGGCTGTGCTATAAAGGGTTTATTCTGCTGTTAAACTTTTTCCTTACCCGCCCAATTTTCACAATCCAGATTATCTTGTATCTATCCTGAAATCATTCCATACTGTGATGGATGCAACATTGCTGAAGCCTTGCTGATATGTACTGGTCTTGTCCCAGTCTCGGTCAGTTATGGACAGAGGTCTTTCACTCCCTGTTTAAGATTCTCAATGTGAGCCTACCACCTAATCCCCTAATGGCTCTCTTTGGAGTGGATGAAGTGTCTCTGCTGGCCTTTAAGACAGGCGCTATTGTTCTGTTCCTTGTTTGCCAGGAGGGCAGTTCTAATGGAAGCTGCCCCTCCCACTCAGAAAACAGTGGTCATATGACCTCACGTCTTGTTTAAAACTGCAAAAAATAAGACATGCACTTCAACACTCTACCAGGAAATTTCAAAACATACCAGGTCCTTTCTTTAATGCATTTCAAGATGTATCTGAATTTTTCAGCTGCATTTGCTTTTGCCTGTTTGCAACTCCCTCATGTCAGGTGTGGAGATACAGTGTGCAGATTTAGCGTGCAGTCACAACACATTAAATGTTGCCAATTCAAACTGGTTATTAGGACTGTGAAAATGTGGTAATAACAAAGTCTGATGTCTTGATGCATGCTCAATCATCCAGATAAGGAAAGCCCAAAAAGTTGATTCTGTGCATCTGGACGTAGCGTTTTCAGTGGGAGAAACGTTTCGTCACTCATCCAAGTGACATTTCTTTAGTGTCTCTGGTGACTGAAAACGCTACGTCCAGATGAACAGCATCAACTTTCTGGAATAAAGCCTGATGGATTTATTGACTTGTTTATGCTCTGCCCAGCTCTGCTGGTGTTATATTTCTGGTATTCCAAATGTGTGTTGTCAACAGGAAAAGTACTTTTAGTAGACAAGATTCGCAGTACACACACTCGTAACATGGTTGAGATGTTTTTTTCCTTTTCTTCTGTAGTTTTTACATTTTCATTTATCCAGTGTTATAAATGCTGATGCTGAGATTTCCCCAAATATCTAATATCAACCAATTATACTGGCCAGCTGATAAATTGCTGGGGCTCTAATAAAAACATGTCACTATAGGAATATATATTGACTATATTATCTAATTTGATCTAAAATGTTTCAAACAAATTGCCTATAATAATAATGTTAAAGAGACTAGGAATAACGAATAAATAATAAAGAAACAGCAATTTTCTCCCTGTAATTGTTGCATGTGCAACACAGCAGAAGGATGAGGATGTGTAGACCTCATGTGTTGGGTCTGTGTTTCCACAGGCCCTGCTAGTTAGAGACTTATTCCTCATGAAGAACACAAGACAAAACAGAACATCTTCAACTGGTCTTTAACTCGCTAACGAGGGAAGCCTTGGTCAGAACCAGGCGGTGGAGCTTAATGCTCATCACCTGTCTCTAGCCCAAATCCTTCAAAGAGCAGCTCTCCTCGCAGCTATTTATTGACATGACAGTTACAATACACATCACAGCACAAGCACCTCCCACCATAAAACCCCCCAATGGTTCTAAGACAAGGCACTATGTGTGTGTGTGTGTGTGTGTGTGTGACCTCCTGCTCACCAAAAGGATCATAAAAGCAGGAAGCTTACAACACAAGAAACAGATTTTTCAGATAGGATGTATCTACAATAAAACCTCCCCCAGCACAGAGTGGCTGGAGAGCTGGTCAGGATCAAAGGAATGTCTTTGATCATATAGTTTGAACTAAGACTTTACAAATTTAAGAAACACAATGACAATATTCAACAATTTGACTTAACATTATGTACCATGTGCAAATGGGTTGCAAACACTGTTTCTCAGCTAGTATGCATTTAAAAAAACAAAACTGAGTCACAGGGACTATGCTGGCTGATGCGATCATTAGACCAGACATGGGAATGTGTGCAAATTTCCCACAAATTCTCAAGTTAATAAGTCAATAAATCTCTTACATGGTAACTTTTTTGAATTATAAATGCTTACCATATTACAAGCCAAAGGTAACATAAAGAAATACATAAGTAACGCTCCAAATAACTAAAATTCCATAACATGCCTTATGACAAAAACTGAGGAGACAGTTACAAGACAAATAAACACTTTATGCTTCATTTTTAAAGACATAATGCAGATAAATCCGACATTTTCGACTGCTTAAGAAGCTGATTAAAGTAAGTGACTCTTGTTGCCACAACCCTGCTCATAAACAACACTTTCTGAGCTATACCGGGAGTGTAGAGAGACAGCTGTGTCATACTTTACTACCACATCGAATCTCACTGTCCACCTCACTGAGACAATAGACAAATTTGGAGCGTATGATACAGTCAAGTCATTCTGTATGTGTGCACAAAGTGGTGACAGAAAAACACTGGAAAAAAGTGGAAATAAGTATAACTGGGTTTCAGGTTAACTGGTTAGATTTGTTTACATGTTCCATTCAGGACAAAAATCTCAGCTCGTGCAAAATGCATATGGAAAATGGAAAATGCATATGTTATCTTTTTATTTTGGATGTTTACATTATTTTATTTTGCCCACAGGAGCAAAATTATTTCACAAAAACTACCTGGGTCAAAATTATTAGCCCCCCTGATACTAACAGTCAGTTGTGTATCCTTTGTGCTAGATAAAAGCTTGCAGGCATTTGTAGTAGTGTTCAACAAGTCTCACACACACATCTCCTGAGCAATCCCAGGTCACTTCTGTTTGGTGAATCTCTTGATCTTCAGTTCAACCAACAGATTTTTGTTGGGTTTCAACTCAGGGCTTTGCGTAGACCAGTAGATAACGTTTACTTTGGTTTTCTGAAGATAGTTCTTCACCATGAGCAAAGTGTGTTTTGGGTCATTGTCATGTCGGAGGTCAAAGTGATATAAAACTTGGGCAGTCTTTTTCTTTCAAGCTCGGGTCCTCTACCAGAGGCCTGAGAGCTCGAGGGTCCGGTATCTTAGCTGTTCCTAGGACTGCGCTCTTCTGGACAGAGATCTCGGATTTTGTTCTTGGGATCTGCTGGAGGAGCCTCAAGCTCCCAGGTCTCTGGTAGAGGACCTGAGCTTGAAGGATAAGGACCGCCCCACAGGGGCGGGTGGGGATATATCACTGACACATTTACATTTTTAAACGGTTAACTGATAACAAGTTTGGGGTGGAAAACCTCTTGGAATTGCATTTAGAAAAATGCCAAATATTGCACAGGCAAATCTTTAACACTTGAGATAAAATGATTTATCCTCACCTTTAGAAAGCAAAAGAAATATCAGACACTTCAAAATGTAGTGTGAGTGCTTGGATAGATTAAGGAATAAGAAGGTGATAAGAAAGACAGTTACTTGAACCTGTAACTGTGATTGAGTAGACAAGAGTTTACAGACAGTGCTGACTGAGGCTGGTGTTACCTGGAAAACATGTCTGCAGGTGTTCAGTTAAGGCCTCCTGAGTGACAGGCTTATGGGCAGAGTTCATAGCAGAGATAGCCAATAACAAAACCTCTCCCAAAGGGATGAACTGTGATTGGCTGATGGGGGACATACTGATCGGTGACACATCACCTGTGAAAACACAGAAAACGGTTAAGTGACAAGTTTCCTAAACTGCACAATACAAAACACAACACATCTCAGAAATATATCAAATAAAAAGTCCTGTGTCTGGCCAGCTCTTCAGGCTTTCTGAAGTCCTGTGAAAATGTGTCTTTAGGCACTGCATTACCATCCTGTCACCAAAACAGATCATTTATTCCAATGTTTTAGTTGAATCTGTGAAGTATTACCAAAGATAACACAGTTTGAAAAGTATTTTTACACCATCAGGTGAATCCCAAGGAGCTATTAGCCAAAAACTTGAGGTGTCCTTAAAATGTGTGAGGTGTCTCTTTTAAACACTTGAGGAAGCTGGACAACCGGAGGCCAAAACAAAAAAAATTAAGCAGCAAGCATAAAATCTACCTACAGCAGAAGAGTATCTCAAAGTCATGTCATTAAGAAATAAGAAAAATCCAGCAAAAACCTGACACAGAAACAGAGAGATTTATTTGCCCCTTCAGTTGATCCATTTGCTCTTGACCAAAAATTTGTCAGAAATGGTTTCAGCGGATCAGCGGCTACCAAGAAGCCATTCTTAAAGAAGGGAAACAAGGAGAAAAGGCTGAGGGGTTCCAAAATATCCGACTGTTAAGTGATGACTATGAATCCTGCTTCCAAGTCCAAACTACTCTGCGTTTATTAAGGCTGTTGTGTTTTTAACATGTTTTAATGCTTTGTATCTTGTTCCATTTAATCTAAACAAGCCACTAAAAAAAAGTCAGTGATCACTGTTGGCCTCTTGTTTTTTCTTTTATTACCACTGTTCATAGGCGGTATGTTTTAAAGCTCAGTTTTTAAAACATTACAATGTAACTATGACATTTGCAGAATACTGAAAGGTAAGTAGGACCAGAGTCTAATCTGATTAATGGTCTTTCCATGGATTTGTCAGATAATTAGGACAACGTTTAACAGAACAGAATATAGAAACTGTACTTAGATCTAACTACCCAAGGAACCTCTGGATGTGTGTTCCTGCTGAGAGTTTGAGCACTAGTAGTCTTTGTCCACAGCAGAATTCTCACAAAAAAGATTACCATAATAAAGATTAGAATAACATACAGGGTATCCTTGTCCAAAGATATTTTGACATGCAGACTGGAGCAGCTAGGAATCGATTACTTGGCTCTGCCTCCTGAGCAGTTAGCATTTAGCAGTTAGCTATTCAAGTTGTCTTACATAGTTCAAAAAATAATACACTAGGATAACTGGAAGCAGAGAATTATTTTAGTAATCGCTCAGGTAGTGCAAATAAACAAATGAAAATAACTTTTAGGTTATTAGATCACTACAGTACCTGCCTTCAAATCTACAGTTTGAGTGACAACAAAATGCTTAATTCACAGGGTTTATCGATCAGGTCCAGGTCAGGACTCAGTGCAGAGAAGTCCATTTTTTCCACACCAAACTCATATCCATGTCTATATGGACCTTGCTCTGGGCAGTGGTGGGCAGTCATGTTGGAACAGGAAAGGGATTTCCCCAAACTGTTTCCACAAAGTTGGGAGCATGAAATTGTCCAAAATGTCTTGGTATGCCAAAGCATTAAGAGTTCTTTCACTAACTAAGAACTAAGAGACTGAGCTCAACCTTTAAAAACAACTCCACATCATAACTGCCCGCCACCAAACTTAACATTTGACACAATGCAGTCAGACAAGTACTGTTCTCCTGGTAACTCCACACTTGTCCAAGTGTGATTCATTACTCCATAGAGCATGTGTTCACTGCTCCAGTGGTGACGTGCTTTACACCACTGCATCCAATGCTTTGCACTGTGCATGGTGATGTGAGGCTTGGATGGAGCTGCTTGGCCATAGAAACCTATTCCATGGAGTCCTACGGACTGTTTGGAGGCGTGTAGCAATTTAACTCTGCAGAAAGTTGGCGACCTCTGCACACTATGCCCCACAACATCCACCGACTCCTCTCTGGGATTTTACATGGCATACCACTTGGTGACCTGAGTTGCTGTCAGTCCCAACTGCTTTCACTTTGTTATAATACTACTAACTCTTGACTCTGGAATATTCAGTAATGAGGAAATGTCAAGATTGGAGATGTTTTTAATAATTAAATCTTGTTGAAACGGGAGCTTTACTGACCTGACGCAAGTCCTCATAAAAACCTGGGTGTTGCTCTTCAAGATGCTTTGAAAAGTTTGTTATGCTACTGTTCATGGGTTCAAAAACACGTCAGCGGGAAGAATTTGGGGTTCAGAATTCTGCCCACTACAACATTCCAATCTCCAGTAGAGATAGGAATTGATAAGAATTTAGCTATTCTGATTCCATTATTGATATCACTTATTGATTCAATTCTCTTATCGATTCTCATTGGCTCCACTTTACAAGTCCACACCATCTCCAAGCATATCAAGGACATTAAATTTGTGCAAATTAATTGCATGCTGTGTGGGCAAATGTTTGTCCATGTTGGCAGTATTTACCCCTTTTGTTGAGAACAGTGTTGGGGTCATTACTCTAAAAAAAGTAATGTATTACACATATTACACAGAACACTTTTCTTAGTAAATACTTGGCAGGATTTTTCTCCTCACGGGAGAAAGTAATTTCTACATTACTCATTACATTACCTTTGTGTTTCTCCATAAAATGACCTGACAAACATAATCTCATAATTACCATTTAACAAAATAAACCTGAGACAGTCCCACACACCAACACTAATAAGGACACACATACACTCTTTCTCGTAGATATGAACACAAAGCAAAGAGAAAAAACAGCACAAAGAGACTTAATTGCCACATTGGTCTGCTTTAGAAACATGAACAGGTAGAAAGGGAGACTGCATCCATTTGTTACCTGTTTAGGGTCTAGCTGCTGGGCTGTGGTCAGTGCTCACCCTGCTTTAACGTCACTCTGGTTTCTTGGCTAGCTTTGTGTCAGCATGCTGTGTGCACAGAGGCTTGCAAACAGCTGAAGTTGTCTGTTTATCTCCTGGATACCGTTCCCACTTTACCTTTACACTGTTGTCCTTATGTGCGAAAAAATTAAAGTACTGTCCATATCTCTACAAGAACCACTTCTTCCCAGCCCTAACCACCAACCTTTCAATTAGAAGAAGCCTTGATCTACCTCCTGAACAGAGTCCACATGTTTTAAGAAGGTGCACCTCAATCATTTATTTTCAATCTTCTGCTTTTGGCAAATATTCTACCTTAAAAATGTGTCTTTTGTCACTGGAGCAGCTAACATGATGGTAAATGTGTTTCTCTACTGCTTTCATAGGCTGGTTAAAACACAAGATAGCACTGTGGAGTGTCGCTTTAACAAATAAAATAAAAATAACAATCCAATTAGATCACTACTATGCAGTTCTACTAATTCTACTAGTTCTTTTCATGCGTACTTCTTCAGGTAGTAGTGTTTATGTGCTTGTGGTAGTTTAACAATTTCCACAACTCCTATCAGCACTCCTATCACTAATACTGTTTTCTCCCATGACTACTATTGTATTTTCCAGAAGAATGAAAATGACTAGCATAGCGGATAACTAGTTTTAGCCAGATCACAATCTATTAAAAGAAATACATCATTAATTTTGAGTAAAAGCATCAGCCTTCCCTAATTGTGCATCTGCTGTAGTTTTTGGTCCAGTCTGGGCAATAAAAATCACTGGTAAAGATTAGCCATTTTGAAGTAGCTGCTGTTAGCTTACAGCGCTTCTCTCTTCTTGCTGCTACAACTTTCTAATAGCAGACAGGTAGGGAGACAGAGCTAATCAGTAAAATCAGAGGACAAATCATATACAGGAGTCATCTTCAGAGAAAAACCAGGATGCTAAAAAAGAGATCAACGAGCAGCTGTATGAAGCAGTGTAGCTGGGTAAGAAAAGAAACAGCAGTACAGAGCAAATTACTGAACACTGATTGTTTACTGCCACCAGAGTCAGAGACACGTACAATCAGCCAGCCTCCTTTGTCCACAGCACTAAACCACACCCCCTCCACTTCTAATGCTCTTTATAAACCTCCATTATCCTTCTTGCAGCATGTATGCCTTATTCCTTATCCGTGTAATCTTGTCCCATCTAATTATTCTATAACATTAAACCATGCTATAATGCTACCTTTCATAAGGTAGCAAGTTGTGAAGAGGCCAGTGATAAAAATAGGGGGAGAAAAAACCAAACAGATAAAGTAAAGGGAGATTCATACCTTAGCTGATATTATCCACTTCCTTCTGAAAATTTAAATCCAGTTGGAAAGCTGCGGCCTATGGCTTCTAACGTTAACGCAAATCTCTCCCCTTGCTGCCTCACACAGCAGTTCATCCTCCTTTTACCTCCAAACACACACACACACTGCTCCTCCCCCTCTCCTCTCTTATTACACAGGCATCATGCTCCTCTATTCTACTCACACAGGCACAGCCCCGCCCCCACTCTTCACACACAGTGTTCAGTCAAAGGCTACCCACAATCCTCTGCACCACACAAAGACAAGGGGGTGTGACCAATCACACACTGCCTCACTCTGCACCAGTGTTTTTTAGCCCTTCCGTCACTGCATGCATGCTGACATTCCAGTTGTAGGCGGGCTACTGAGAAGGTTGCCATGACAACGTATCCCAAGTTGCTCTTTGTTGCTAATACTTTGCAGTAGACATTTGTTGCTATAGAAGTGCAGACATAGAAGTCTGCTCTGCTCTATATGTGTGTGTGTGTGTGTGTGTGTGTGTGTGTGTGTGTGTGTGTGTGTCCTACATCAATCCTTAGTGTCCTAACTGGGTCACACCAGAACCCAGCTGCAGTACTGCAGCACTGACACACACGCACACATACAATTACAATTATTCACTCAGAGTCAACTCTGAATAAACTACAGAATAACTGCTTGCACATACACCGACGATTTCAAAGTAAATGTAGTTAAACATTTTCTAAGAATGATCGTCACATCTGGTAAATTCAAAGTAGCCTACACTACAAGTATGAGACTAATATGATGATACCAATTCTCTACCATGATTTTGGCTTCCCACAATTAAATGAACATATTAAGAAACACTGAAAATGCATGCTCCCCAACAGAATACAATGCAGATGAATATTAGGCCCTCCATCACTGCCTGCACGGGGGATGCATGTCAATCCCAGTTCCTGCATGTTGCAATGTGAAGTTTGCTGGACTTGTCTGGACAAGTAACACCGCATTAAGACACAAGAAAACTGAAATATCTGGAACAGCAGAAGAGCTTGGAAAATCAGCCATTGATTGGAAATACTTTGGATTCAGCAGAACTGATGCAAGTAGAAATGATATGCAGAGTGTTGTGGAGCCATGTCTGCACCGCCTGAAACTTACTCCACCACCTGAAAACACACCAACATATTCTGCACTATAAAATAATGCCAAGAAAATCAATGCAGTTGCTAACATAAAAGCAAGCATACAACACTTCTGTGCATCCATCCAGCTGGCAAAGACGCAATGAAATCACCAACCAATCGCATTCCATTGACCATTCCGATGTGTGTAAATGTTGATTACATATTTTGTATGTGGAGCCTAATTGGTGACAGAAAGTTACAGCTGTTGCTACCAGTGTCATCACTTAACGCTGATGACACTGGCTAGGTTTAAAACTAGGTTTGTTTCGTCCAGATACTTAATCATTTACCGGTGCCCACTGATAAACTAAGTTTTAGTAATGGGAAGATGTTTCCTGACCTGTACTCACTGTCGGTTCAGTGGGTCAAAGGTCCGACTGGCCTAGGTTATAGGGGCCCGACATATTTGTGTGCCTTGTTAAAAAGAAACGGAAAGGAAAAAGGAAAAATTTGAGGCTTGCAAATCTTTAGATGGCTATAAACTTTGTCCTGTGCAGTCATTGTCCTCGGGATTCCCATATACTTGTTTGCCATTCACCTAGCGACCATTTTTGGCCCGAGGACAACACAAGGGTTAAGGACATCGAATACTGACATTTGTCAGCTGAGTTTTGTGCGCTGCAGCTGCTGAGCCAGAGGCATGGACATAAAACAGAGCTGTACAAGACGTAGGCCATTATCAACAAGCTAAACTCCATACTGACAGGAAAATGTAATTGCATGTCTGGGTTAGTATTCCTTCTTTTCCACTGTAAATCAGCTGCTGCTACTATTTCTATGTAAAAAGTTTATGTATAATGTTTTAGTTAAACATCACTTAACTAAAGGTTACATTATAGGGGTTAATATCTCATGCTGGACCTGTAATTCTGTATGTCCTATGTCAATTCCATATAAGAATATTATCTAGACTGTTTACATTATTAATCTGGACTAATCTTTACCACTTAGGATCATGCTGCAAATATACAAATAAACATATACTGCTATGATTACTTTATTCTCTCTTTCTTAAAGGCATTGCACCCAGTGCAGCTGTTCTTACCAGTATGGATCTCAGTGATGAATCAGACACCGAAACAGATCTACCAGAGCCACTTACATCTGTTTATAGACAGTTTAGGGGCCTTCCACACAATATTATATGGGAGAAGAGTCATGAGGTGCTGGACAAAGTTAAAAGGACGCTTAATACAGATTGGTGTGAAAATCTGCCTTATTATGAGGGAGAAGTCAATATGGAGGGCTTGGCACACGCACACAGAGAAGGCAGAGTAACAAGCACAAACATTTACCATTTTTGGAGAAGCTGGAGAAGCTACAGACAACACCAGCAACAGGACAAATCACCTTCAAGTTCCAGACATAGTTTGGGGGACAGAAGGGAGGATGCTGCCAGAAAATGCTCTACTGATTAAACGAGTAAAGGTCGCATTCATTTCTATGCAACATGCCAGATTACCGCAAAAAAGATCTGTGCCACATGCAGAACAAACTTCCAGTACAAGTGTGTTTAAATGAAGACGAGGTCACTAACAAAAGTAAACAGGTCGTGAATATTGTCCATTTTTAATGTGCATATTTAGATCAGCAGCAAGATTATCTGTGTACTTTAGCAATTGACATTGTGCTTAATATCTATTGGTTTTAACTCACTGATTATATTTTTTAAAAAATCATTTACTAACCCTTTCATGCATGAATTATGACAACCTCGGTCAGGATTTTTTTCTTAAGTATTTTTATTCATCTTTAGGCATGAAAAAAAGATTTTGGAATTTCATTTTGTAAACATGTACTTTTCAATGTGTTTTTTACATGTCCACTTAGGTGGACAACATACCGTTTGACTTATGAATTTGACAAACGAATAAATAATATACACTGTGTGTGTGTGTTTCTGTGCAAGTATACCATCAACACTGACACATATACAAGAAAACAGCCTTTGAATAGCCACTGTAGTGACCAGTACGCGTGAAGGGGTTAGACAAGAATGTTGCTTTTTCTGTCAAAATGTTGTCATTTGACAAAATGGTTATCAAATGCAAACACTGATTTGTGAACGTTTGACATTTATTGTGTATCCTAGCAAACGTAGTATTAAAGTTAGTCAAAGAAAAAAATCAACCTCATTAACTTTTATCCAGGAGTATACTGTATTTTGTCTCACTTTTAAATGCAAAGGGGACATGTTCAACTATTCAACTGTTCAGCTGGTGAAAAAATGTGATAATTACATCAGACATGCACACATTTATATTATATACTTATAAAAATAAAAAATGTTGAAATATTGAAATCTTAAAATGTTGACATAGCTGTCACTTCTCATTAAAAAATAAAATCACAAAGATAGAACTATCCCACATGTCTGGGCTCAGACAATCAGATTACTGGGTTTAAAAAAAATCTGTGGAATCAGTTATACAGCAGCACTGGTTATATTTTCTTTGAACACATTTTGGCATTTTTCAAGCCAGTTTCTTTAAATGCTGGAGATGACAGTGTCTGCTTCATTAAACCTAAAGACAATGCTCTTATTACTGATCCCCAAAGCGTAGTTTTAGAAGCTTTGTGGACTTTATGAACCATCTTTATCTGAAATAAAGAGATGACAACATGTATGAGAGGAAAGTTCTGCTGAAAAACACCAACTCAAAATCTTTAAGTGATCATTAATGTTTTATTTCATAATACAAGATGTTTGCAACAGTTTACTAATCAAATAATCAAGATTACTGGACCCTAATTAACCCCTAACAAACTCTGGTAACAGTGTACAGGTTGTTATGTCTCATAATCACAAAAGGAGGGAGCTCAGACGTGTAAAACTTACTGCTGTACTAGTAAGTTTTACACAGTCTGAAGAGTTAGGGTGTGTTGTTGACAGGATGGTGCAGGATCCCAGGACAGCAGCAAGCAAGGACTTCAGCTTGCTTTCTTATTCTGTTCAACCTATAATCAAAATAAGTAGGGACAAGGACATATTATTAGGGATTAACTTTCTATTTCCACACACTGGCTCTGTGTCGTATACATGAACAATGATGGAACAAAGACTGGATTTTCTGCAGCCTCCCCTGCTGCAGAAACTCAGTCATCACATTGCAGCTCCAGGATCTGTTAGGCTTAGCTAAGTTTGTATTCAGTGCCATTACTTTGTGCCATCATTAAATGCTTGCGTTAAAATCGACTCATAGCATCTAAACATTTACATGCTATGTCTGCTAACATGCGGCTGTTGCTAAATTTATTTTAGTGTTTACCGTGATAAAACAGCCACTGACAACACTACCTAGGCATTTGCTGTCAGTACAAGTTCATAACTACATGACTGAGTTTGCTTTTCCCTATAATAAACCGCAGAAACCTGAAAACTTACCTGATATAAAGTAAGCACTGCAAAGACAAGAATTTCTCTGTCCAATCAGTCCGTTTGATGGATTGCAACCATAAAAGCCTGCGGATGGCTCCAAAAGTCATCTCTGAAAATGGTATTCTATAAAAGTGAACGCCACTTTTCCTCTGATTTCTGTTCTAACAGCCGTCTGTACAACAGGACAGTTCTTCCTTATTCTGACTATCGCTCCAGTTATACCTATTATGCCTATTTCCAGTGTCTCTCTGCACACACGTACAGAATGACGTAACCAAGAAAGCAGTCTGTCATATTATCACTCGTGTTTTAAGGCACTCAGTTTATAGGTTATCACCTTTTTAATACATAACAGTTTAAATACCTGTACTTGTTCCAGAATAATTATATTAATACAAACACACACATCATAATCATAATCATGCAGCCCTGGTATAGAATACGCAGGACAATTTAATAGTCTTGTCCCGTCTTCCTTCTCTCACAGACGCAGCAGATGGCCCCGCCCCTCCCTGAGCCTGGTTCTGCCGGAGGTTTCTTCCTGTTAAAAGGGAGTTTTTCCTTCCCACTGTCGCCAAAGTGCTTGCTCATAGGGGGTCATATGACTGCTGGAGTAGTTTCTGTTGTATTATTGTAGGGTCTGCCTTACCACTATATATCACACAGTGTTTTTAGTACAAATCATGCTGTGATAATTTGGGTTATTAAGTTTTGCACACATTTGTGGAATTTGTACCACATTTAATTTAAATATGTATCATTGTTATTGTATTTAAAACAGTTTTAATTTAAAATTTAGTTGTAATTTTAAATCCGTATTTAAATACAACTACTACTCATTTTGAAATAAATGCAAACTATTATCTAGTAATCTCAGACATATAACAACTCTACATACAGTGACATGAAAACTATTGGACCCCCTCCACAACACAAGTATTAAAAGATAACTGTATTTCATGAGCCAAAATGCTAAAAACTTACATCTCTAGTGTACAAAAGTTCTCTTGTCCCTGAACAAAACAGCTGGTTATTTTTGTAGAGCTGTTTTGTAGAAGATGTTTCAACTGCTCTTTTGGAGTCATGACATACACTATATTGCCAAGTATTCACTTATCTGCCTTTATGCCCATGTTGGCTCACCCTTTGCAGCTATGACAGCTTCAACTCTTCTGATAAGGTTTTGACCAAGTTTAGGACTGTGTTTGAGTTTTTGACCATTCTTCCAGAAGTGCATTTGTGTCAGTCACTGACGTGGGATCAGAAGGCCTTGCTCACAGTCTCCACTCTAATTCATCCCAAAGCTGTTCTATCGAGTTAACGTCAGTCCAGGACTCTGGTATGGAAGAACTTGATTGGTTTGGACAGTCCTGACCTGCACAAACTCAATCATCGTGTCTTTATGGACCTCGCTTTATGCACTGGTGCGCAGTCATGCCGGAGAAGCAGAGAACACATCTCCACGGCTCTAGAGTCCACTGGCGAGTAGGCAGAGGTTGGCTGGTAGTTTGAGACCGAGCTGGCTTCGTCCAGCTGTTCTGGGGGACATTCATCTCTTCCAGGTGCCAGTCAGTTCTTGGGCACCTGAGGCCCTGTCCTCAATGTGTACTGGGATTGCCAGCCTCTGGTGGAGTCACCTTACGCTTTGGGGCTCTTGCCCATTGGCCGTGGGGGCTCTTCCCAGGGCCTCCTTGGTTATTTGTGTTGCCTTGAGTCTTAAGTGCTTTTGTGAGGCTCCACTTAAACTATGCATATATAAAAATAAAAAAATTTAAATAAAATTGACTAACAAGAGGAGCCTATAGAGAGCTTATGGAGTTCCTCTTGGCAAAGGAAATCAAAGTGCTCTTCCTAGATGAGAAGCAAGTTCTAAAGATGCCAGTGGCAGATGCAATGATCCCATTATGTAACGTCTGAAACATCACACAACCCAGTCTGAGTGCTCAGAGTAGAAATCTGCTATATGAATACCTGCCTATTAACCAGCTGCCAACATTTTAACTTTTACCATGTGACTGTTCTAAAGAGCTTGAAGTAGGTATGTTGCAAACCAACAGAGAAGGCTAAAATACAGTAAGGTTTTATGTATGTGTGTATAGAGTGTGTGTGTATAGAAGAGAAAGACCCAAAAATAGCCCTTGCCAGTGAAGGCTTAGGACTGCAGGGGCTGGCTCCCTAAACTAGGCCAGGGCCTTGGGTAACCTGATGGTTCCAAATTTAAGTTTGTAAAGAGAGGTTGCCAGATGTGAGAATTAAAATATGTGTCACAGATGAGATAGTAAGGAAAAATACCTTTTATATGCACAGAAACACAGGTGT
Organism: Pelmatolapia mariae; assembly: GCF_036321145.2. Classification (NCBI taxonomy): domain Eukaryota; kingdom Metazoa; phylum Chordata; class Actinopteri; order Cichliformes; family Cichlidae; genus Pelmatolapia; species Pelmatolapia mariae. The sequence continues at coordinate 31,157,638 of NC_086228.1, read as the reverse complement.
GTGTGTCTGTTGTGAGCATAGCTAAGCAAAGACGAGATGGATCTAAAGTTGCATGGAAGCTGCACGAGAGGAGCTCCCATTACATCCGATTGTGTGTGTCTATATCTCTGTGTTCTGTGTATCTGTCAGGCTTCCAACAGAATGACAAAGCAAGTGTTAAAGTGTTAAACAGGCACAACTCTAGCATGTATAACAGCAGCCTTTACATAAATTCTGAGGCTGAAACGAGGGAAGGAAGCAGAGAAAAACATCAGAGGCAAACATAAGAAAAAGTTACAGTGCTGTCCAAAAGTCCTGAATTACTCTTAATTTCTTTATATTTTGCAAGGGGAATGGGGAATAGATTCACTTTACTGAAACATCTGTAAATATATAGAAATACAGTTTAAGTATATAGGGCAAAAATCTATTCTGTTTTATTTATATAGCTCTAATTCACAGCAATAGTCGCCTTCTGTTCCATTCTCTGCCAGGATTATCCCACACTGCTTCAGTAATGTTGAGGTCCAGGTTCTGTCTGACAGGGTTTGTTTTTTGGTCCATTCTACATGGTGATGATGGACCAAAATCTCATGGCACTTTTCTGCAATCACTATTCTATTAATTTTGACATGATCCCTAATACCACTGACTGAAATGCCTCCACTGATTTTTATAGAGGTCTGTAGTCACTCACTGCTGTACCCTCCTCATCATTTCTGTACATATTAATGATAATTTCAACAAAAATTTTCAAATTTGGATTCATCACTCCATTAAGATTGCCACCGATTTTCAGTCCAGTTCTTATACAATTTGCTATACCCCTCTAATTCTCTTCCTTAACAACGACTTCTTGACTGAGATCACTCCTGATGACGCTTTAACAAACTGTAGATGGAACAGCTGAAGGTCTTATACTATGTCAGATCTGTGCTGGATTTCTCTTATTTGTTAAGGACATTTGATACAGTGAGTAGCATTGTTCTCCTCCATGTACACCAGTTTTTTTCAGATAAAGACTGCAATGACTTTTTTTTTTTTTAACTATTTCTAAATAAGGTCTAAGAGAAAATACAACTCCCTTGTTGTCCAAATTAACTGAAATGAAACCCGCAAACCCAGCCCCGAACTCAACCACGCTCCAATATGTTACCCACATCCTGTTTCTTAAACTTGTTGACTCCACTGGGCCCTCTTTGGTCACTCTGAATTTTCGATGCTCAGATCCACCCATCCTCTTCCACTTATACAGCGTCGCTGAAACCTACACAAAATACCATAGGGCGAGGGGCAGGGTACATCCAGGGATCTTGTCCAGATCACCAGTCTGGCACAGTCCAGGTTGTCAGTTTGTCACAGGGCTAACACAGAGATAGAGACAACCATTTAAACTCACACCTAAGGTCAATTTAGAATCAATAATCAACCTAACCCCACTACCTGGACATCCTTGGATTTGGGAGGAAGTGGGAGTGCCTGGAAAGAAGCTAAGCAGACACTGGCAGGACAGGCAAACCCCACAAAGAAAGGCCCAGGCTAGCCTTACTAAACATAACATCTTAGTTTAAATCAGTGTTTCTCAATTGTTTTCTGTTACGTCCCCCTTAGGAAGAAGAAAACATTTCATGACCCCCACTCTCCCCTGCAACTATAAATAGTATCATTTGTCTATAAAGTTGTTAGTATAAGTACATCTCTGCATAACATTGTATCCTTATTAACATTAAAGAAAATAAAAAAAGAAATAAATAAAGATCAACTTAAAATAAAGAATAACTTTATTAACACTGTTTTTAGTCTGTAACAGAAAAGATTCAAAATGCATGTAGTAGTGCTGCAACTCTCTAAACTACTGCTACTACATTTGAAGTGCATCAATATGCCAGTGAAGCCAAGCGCTGCACACGCGTCGTCAGCTTTCCTCATCTTAGCTTTCAGGAGACTTTCGTCCCCCCTCCACCTCAAACCTTCTGTAAACAATTAAACAAATAAAAGTAAACTGCAATAAATTACAGGTTGCAATAAAATAAACTACTACCTCTTTTAAATAACAGAAAAACAAACCATCTTTATAGTGTAATTATTTTACGTGTAGTTGTTTTTTTTAATGTGTAAGAATATTCAACATTGCTATCAATACATTTTTCAAAAAATGCCTCTCTGTGCAAAATGGGTTTACAACATAAACTGTGGGATACTGTTTGTCTGTCATTTGGACAGCCCAGCGTGTGCTCCCGATGATGCAGGGGAAACGAATTCTGTCGGGGAGACCTACCCTGGCACCAGGGCTGGGTATCGTCACCGATTTCTATAATCGAGTGGATTCCGATTCGATGCGATTCAACTTTGACTCAGTCAGAAATTTTATAATTCTGATCATTTCTCAGTACTGACACTTGTGAGACTTCATCAGAGGTGTGAGCATCACAGCAGATGCCTTTGTGTCAAAGTAACTGAAGATAAAACAGAAAAACATGAAGGAGATTTTCCTGGCCTGACTTTTTATAGCAGATAACCTTAAATATAATCTGCAGTGGATCAAAAACTGAAGAAAACCATGAATCAACATATAAACATTACCCGATGAATTATTATTATTATTATTATTAGTACTGCATACTTGCAATGAATAAGTTGTCCTAACATACTCATCTTAAGTAAGCTTTACTTAGTTTTTTTGAGGCAACTAGTTTGAATAGTTTTATAGCAAGTTCATCAGATGATCTCATCATCCTATTATGTGACAGGCCACATGAGGCAAGGTCTCTGACCCAAAGCCTCTGCTGATAATGACCCATGCCATTTTTGACACCTTGGCTCGTGTGAGGCACATAATCAATAGTGGGTCAACGACCCTCTTAAGAGATAACTCCTACTCGAGTTTAACCCTAGAACACTATCGCTATAAATAGTAACACAATCACTAATGCCGGGTGATTTTTACCCGATATAATATGACCAACAAAAAGTACTTGTCATCAAAATATATCAAACACATGACAAATCAGAGTGGTCAGCTTTTACTTTCAACTGTGCCATGTCTAACAAAATGAAAAAAAGTGTCATGGGGGGATGCTAAAATAATGCTCCAAAATTACAGAAAAATCTGGAATTCAAGAACAAAAAATTCCTAAAAAAAAATAAAAATGACGCTGGAAAGCTGGTCTTTGATACACCCATTCCTGGGACATTTGAGACTTCCCTGGTGAAGGCACAATCTCCTCGACACACTAACAGCTGCAGGAGAGAGAAATCATGTAAATGTATTTGCTCGGGTGAAAATCACCCAGCGATAGTGTTCTAGGGTTAAATACCTGGGACCCGCCACCATTTGGTTTTCAAACTGAAGAACTGACAGACCAGAGAACTGTTCCAGGAATATGAAGATATGATCAGGTCTTTTGCTCTCTCAGCTGATTAAACTTGGAGGTATATTTCAAATTCTAAGTCAGACCTTCCCAAAGTGTGGGGCCCGCCCCCTGGGGGGGGGGGGCGCGGGACGAAAAGGGGGAAAAAAAAAACAAAACCCTTGGACACTGCTAGCACGGGGCGCCTACAGAAACGCAAAGCAGGAGATGAAGCATCGCTGAATATGTTTCCAAACCAACTTCATTCTAAGCCAAAGACTAGAAAATATGGTGAAGCATATCTTCTCTTTGGTTTCACCTGCACAAGTGCTGAGGTAGGTCTCCCTGCAGAATTGGTTTTCCCTGCGTCGGGAGCAGAGCTGGGCTCTTCAAATCACGGACAAACAGTATCCCACATTCGTGATTTTTAGTTCACAAACACTTCTTGTAATGACTAACTACTCCTGACATTTTGGAGATATACATACTATACTATACTTTATACAGTAAAGTTACAGTGGGATACAAATAATATCAGGCTGATCCTGCCACGATTTGTTCCCCCGTCACAGACAAACAGTATCCCACAGCTGTTTATGTTTTTAAACCCATTTTGCACAGAGAGGCATTTTGTGAAAAATGTATTGATAGCAATGTTGAATATTATTACACAGCAAAAAAAAACAACTACATGTAAAATAATCACACCGTGACGCCTCTGCCTTTCTAAATGGAGGGACAGTAACTGCGTGTGTATGTGTAAGCGTGTAAAACCTGCAGACAGTCAGATTAACAGTATTTTGTCTCTATCTGCCATTCTGCAATTCATCTCATGTAAACAATAACGTGGCGCACAGCGTGACGTGGAAAAAGGCACATACCTTTGACGTTGCGTGATGAACTCTGTATTCCTCGTCCACGCGTAAACGCAGAAAAAGGAGTTTTAAAAACATCTCAGTTTTCGGTGATTCGAAACGTCGTTTACGTGTGGACGAAACAGCTGCGTTTTCAAAAATATCCATGTAGGTGTGGATGTAGCGTAAAAGAGTTAGTAGTTTATTTTATTACTACCTGTAATTTATTGCAGATTACTTGTATTTGCTTAATTGTTTACTAAATGTTTGAGGTGTGAAATAAACCGCAATTGAGCAAAATATGGGTGTGTGTGGTTGGAGGATGTGTGCGTGCGTGCGCGTGCACGCGGGGGGGGGGCGCGAACATTTTTCTTGTAAAACAAAGGGGGGCCCAGCAAAAAAAGTTTGGGAACCACTGTTCTAAGTGAAAGATTCAGTCAAGCACCATCTCCTTCTTTCAGTTTCATCTACATCAGCTCCTCCTCAGGCTACAGTGCAAACTCAGGAATCAATTCAACTCAGTCCTTTTATTAATCCACATTTTATTCAACAGTTTAAAAAAGTGTTTCACAACAACTGTTAGCCAGAAGATGCCTCCAAAAACCTAAATCTCTTAGAGAGATTAGTGGTAGACTACTCAGTCGATTTCTAAACGCAAAGCTCAAAAAATTAAAGCAAAGCTTTGTACTGATGAGCTCGTGTTTAAAATGTATTGGATGCCATTTTTGTCCCTCCTTGATCAGCATAATCAAGTTCAGGTTGAGATACTGGAGGAAAGTAAGCTTCACACATTTTCTCCACACATCATCTGTTCACAAACTGAATGTAGACCAACTTTATCTAGTTTTTGTGTTACAGTTACTCACAATTAAAAAGAACAGCAGATCACACTGTTGCCAGTTTGGATTCAGGAGACAGACACCCTCTCTACTTTTAAAGTAATCTTAAAATGTTCCTTTGACCTGTGACCCTGAATCCTCAGTTATGATTTACAGAGTGTTTCTTTTTCACTCACTGTGTGTTTACGCACCACTCTGCATTTAAGTATTACTTATAATTTATCTCTAGCTCTCTTCCACAACATGTCCTCGTCACGTCTTCCTCCCATCACCACCAAGCTGTTCCTGTGGATGGCTACCCCACTCTCACAGGGTTTTTCCTGTTCAAAGGGAATTTTACTTTTACCCACTGTTGCCAAAGCACTTGCTTATAGGGTGTCATATGATTGTTGGGCTTTTCTCTGTTTTTGTTCAGTATTATTGTAGTGTCTTTACTATACAACATAAAGCACCTTGAAGCAATTGTTGTGATTTAGTGCTATATAAATAATACTGAGTTGAATTAAACTGAATTACCACGGGGACCGCTGTTGCCTTCACCCTCCACATGTTCAGGCCTTGTTGCCTTTGGCATTCTTCAAGCTTTTCATGTTCTTTCTTGCTGATGTTGCTGTCTCTTGGTATAGGTACATCTACCACTATGGCCTTCTTTCCCTGTTTTCCCACCACTACTATGTCCACTTGGACAGCCATTGCCAGTTTGTCCGTCTGTATCTGGACGTCCCACAGGATCTTAATTTGGTCATTCCCAACCACCCTATGGAGCATTTTGAATTTTAACCGTGGGACTTCCAGGCCATACCTGGCACAGATGTTCCTGTATATTATGCCAGCTACTTCGTTATGGCGTTCCATGTACACCCTGCCTGCTAGCATCTTGCACCCTGCTGTTATGTGCTGGAGGGGCTAAAAGGCATCTTTGCAGAACCATCACCTTGGGGCTTGTCTAATGTGGTAGACCCCAGCCTCTATCAATCTTGTGCTTATAGCTTGTTCCTGTGCTGCCATGCCATGTACTCTCTTTCAGTCCAGCCATTGGTAGGATTTCTTGATATCAGCCACTTCTTCTGCCAGTCGGTGTTACAGGCTCTTAGGATCCTGTTGATCTTGTACAGGTCTAGGCATTCCAGGATCCATGTGTGAAGTACTGAGTCACAGGCTTTCTTGTAGTCAATCCAGGTGGTGCACAGGTTGGTCAGTTTGGTCTTACAGCCCTGAGTGAACACTCCATCTACCAGGGGTTGGTGTTTTGCTCCTCTGGCATTTTTACCCATTTCTTTTTGGGGCCCTACTCATATATATCAAGCTATGCACCTTTTCATCTTAGTTGCTATAATACCTGACAAGAGCTTCTATGTAGTGCTAAGCAACAGTAGTTGAATGGGACAGAGATGGGATTCTGGGTTAGCAGCTGGTTGATTTGGGCACTCGTGGTGTGCCATTAGCTTCTTTAGCCCCAGGGTGTGAATCAACTTTTCATAATTAAGACTCTTTTTGAACGTCTGCCACCATGATGGTTACTGGACCCTGTTCAGTTCAGTTCAGTTCAATTCAATGTTATTTATACATCACCAAATCACAACAGCAGTCACCTCAAGGAGCTTTATACTGACAGGTAGACAGTACAGTAATACAACAGAGAAAACTAAAACAATCATATGACCCTCTTTGAGCAAGCGCTTTGGCAACAGTGGGAAGGAAAATCTCCCTCTGAACAGGAAGAAACCTCCGGCAGAACCAGGCTCAGGGAGGGGCGGGGCCACGATCACTTGGTTGAGAGGAGAGGAAGACATGATGAAGACACGTTGTGTAAGAGAGCCAGAGAATAATAACAACTAATGATTGAATGCATAGTAGTGTATAAGAAAGAGAAACACTCGGTGCATCATGGGAAGCCCTCAGCAGCCTAGACGTATTGCAGCATAACTAAGGGAGGCTTCAGGATCACCTGATCCAGCCCCAACTATATGCTTTAAGAAAAAGGAAACAAGTAGAGACAGTGTCTGTCTCCTGAATCCAAACTGGAAGCTGGTTCCACAGAAGAGAGGCCTGAAAACTGAAGGCTCTGCCTCCCATTCTACTTTTAAATACTCCAGGAACAACAAGTAAGCCTGCAGTGTGAGAGCGAAGTGCTCTAATGATGTCTTTAAGATAGGATGGCACCTGATTTTTCTAGACATTGTATGTTAGAAGAAGGATTAATTCAATTCTGGATTTAACAGGGAACCAATGAAGAGAAGCCAATACGGGAGAAATGTGCTCTTTATTTTTAGTCCCTGCAGATATTCTTGCTGCAGCATTTTGGATCATGGTGGTGGCAGTACCATGCTGTGGGGATGTTTCTTTCTTCTTTTTTTTTAGCAGGAACTAGGTGACTATTTAGGGTCAGGGGAAAGATGAATGCACCAATGTAAACATCCTTGATCTGCTCTAGAGCTCTCTGGATCTCAGACTAACAGAACAGAATGACTCTAAGCGAGGACAAGAAAGAAGTGGCTTTGGGACCACTCTGTAAATGTCCTTGACTGTCCCAGCTAGAGCCCAGACTTGAACCTGATTGAACTTCTCTGTAGAGATCTGAAAATGTCAGTGCACCGACACTGCCCCTCTAACGTGATGGAGCTTGAGAGGTTCTGCAAAGAATAATGGGAGAAACTGCCCAAAAATAGGTGTTCCAAGCTTGTACAGACTTGAGACCATTATTGCTGCCAAAGGTGTTTCAACTGAGTTTTTAACAAAGGCTTTGTATATATATATGCACAAAATGACATACAAAAAAAATTTAAAAAAAAAAAATATATATCCATCAATCCATCTTTTTCCGCTTATCTGGGGCCGATAAAGGTCACAGCAGAGATATAATAATTCCCAGTGTGTCCTGGGTCTGCCACGGGGTCTCCTACCAGTGGGACATGCCCAGAACACCTCACCCAGGAGTAGTGCTGGGCGATATGGAAAAAATGTTTATCACGATATGAATTATTTTATATCACGATAACGATATATATCACGACATACCACCTGACCCGTGGTCATCTGGAAAGTATGCAGTCTGTAAACAGCGAGTGGAGAGGGTGCAGTCTTTGATTTGAGTTACCGTAAAGCATGTCGCAAATCCGGGTGCACGTAAAGCAGCACCATGTCGCAAAACCACAAGACGGAGTTTCTTAGCGAAAAATATCATTTTTTTTATACTTTATTTTCTCTTGCATAAAGTTCAGAGTATGTATAGTGAGAAGACAACACTAATATATTTGTCACAGGCTATTTAACCCTTTAAGATCTACCATAGAACCAAGTCCGCCAGAGCTTATCTTTACATTTTACATGCTGTAGTGCCATTTGTGGGAGCATTTCAAGTTGCTATACATCAATACAACCGTTATAGCCCAAATTTTAATAATATGTATGCATTAAGTCCATAGTAACTACATAAATTGCAAAAAAGTGCAATAAACTACAAAAAAATTGAAAATTGTTTTTTTTGTTTTTTTACGGTAACATATATTTCTAGTTAGAGAAATTTAAGAGGCTTATCCCTCAAAACTGTAAATACAAAAAGTTGCACAAAATAGTTTCCAACCACGAGAAATTTAATTTGAGTGTGTTCATAGTTTTATGTTTGAGATACACTAATTTTTATATACTACAGGAAAAATGAAAATAAATATTATAATGCAAATTTGCAAAAAAAACAGCATGTGCATCAAAATAAACTATTTCCAACAGTGTAATTTGACTTCTAAGCATCCCAGAAAGGATACAGAAAAGCATAAAGTCAAACATGACTTTTAAAAACACCAACATAGGCTTTGAAGTAGGGCTGCACGATTTTGCATAAAATGAGAATCACGATTTTTTTGCTTAGAATTGAGATCACGATTCTCTCACGATTTTCTTTATTTATATATTTTTCCATATATTATATATATTTATTGCACTTATTAACTGCACATCAACTTCGTAACAGTTGAAACTGAACAACAAACAATAAATACACATAAAAACAATAAATGCCTCACATTTTGTGGTTGCCGCAAAATGTTGTACTGCTTGAAATTCCGTCTCCACCGTTGCTCGACACTGCGTGTACAGAGCAGGTAGTGCAACAATAGAAAAATAGTTGCGGGACGGCACTGTGTAGCGTTTGTCTAGGGTGTTGATCATTTTCCTAAATCCCTCGTTTTGCACAGTGTTGATATATCTTTGGTCAGGTGATAAGTAATAGCCTCCGTAATTTCTTTGTGCCTGCGGGAGTTCGACGTGTATAGGGAAGCGCTGTATAAGGTTCCCGTTATTGATGTTTGGGTCGTTGACCGGGAGGGATTTTCTCCTGTCACTTTCTCGTCACCCCTGACGTGTTCTCCGTTGTTTTTCCCTGCCAATTTGAGCATCACGGCACAGCTTCTGTATCACGTGGTATAAGGCTCCGCCCTTGTCATTTGTTGAGCAGGAAGAGTGAGCGCTTGTTTTCATGCAGATTAAGTCCCGGATCAAAATGCGGTACAATCGTCGTCGTCTTTTTTTTTTTTTTTTTTTTGAAATCGTTGTCATTTGGAAATGAGATCGCACATAAGTATGAATCGAGATCGCGATTTTCTAACGATTAATCGTGCAGCCCTACTTTGAAGGTAAAAAAAAACAACCTACATTTTCCGCGAAAATGACGTCACTTCCGGTTTCGGACAGGTAATGGCGGACATGCGATAGTTCGCGCTGACTTATATTCCAACGTAGGAAGTGTTATGAACAGCTGATCAGATCGACAAAGCCTGTTTCTGGAATATTGTTTTTGTTGCTGCAAGTCTGGAATATTATGTTTTTGTTACTGGAAGTGCTTTTTATGCAATTTTTGCAAAGCTTTATGTGGAAGGAAACCGTGACCTAGGGCAAGCTAATGGAATAAGATGTAAGTACAACTCCTCCGGTTTCACATGCAAAAAAAAAAATTATTGCGCTACCTTACGTGGTTCCAGTTCTACAGGGATTTAAAAATAGTTAGGCAAAACGGAGTGTGCCTGCTCCGACCGGTTGTAAAGGGTTAATGATATATTTTATGTAACAATTTATAAAATTAGGGTTAGAAACAATAGAAACGATAGAAGACAAATGGCACGATAGACACTTTTCTATTGTCCACACGATATATATCGTCATATCGCCCAGCACTACCCAGGAGGCATCCTTGTCAGATGCCCGAACGACCTCAGCTGGCTCCATTCGATGTGGAGGAGCAGCAGCTCTACTCTGAGCCCTTTCCAGATGCCTGAACTTCTCACCCTATCTCTAAGGGACAGGCCAGCCACCCTTCGGAGTAAGCTCATTTCCGCTGCTTGTATCCACGATCTCGTTCTTTCGGTCATAGGTGAGGGTAGGGACGTAGATCGACCAGTAAATTGAGAGTGTGGTGTGAATAAGGCACGGCGGGACCAAAGATCGTCATTTAGAGCCATTTTATTCAAATCACATCACACCACAACACACACCAACCCCTGAGTCCCCGTGTTTTTAACTCGGCGGACGTGATTAAGGATGCCGACCACCACAGACCACGCCCCACCACATACCCCCATCGCCCGATTGAGGCCGGGGAACCATCCGGCCAAACCTACTCCCCCACCGCGAGTGGGAGGGGGAATCAGCCCGGACCGTTGCCACCTGGACTCGCACGTTGGAGGTGCGAGTCCAGGTGGCCGCCTGCGAATCCAGCGGCGCCGGTGTTCTGACAAACCATCCTACTTTGGCCAAACGTCCTACCGTAAGTAGTTTATGCACATTTCTGCTGTCACAGAGTAAGTCCAGCAGAAATTTAAGTAGGTATGACAGTTTGCCACTTAACTTTGCCCATCAGAGTATGCTTGTAGCTCATAATTATGAAGGCAGGACGGTTTGCCACTTCATTTTACCCGTTAAAGTATGCTTGTAGGTAACATTCACAAAGGTAGGATGGTTTGGCACTTCATTTTACCCGTCAGAGTATTTTTCTGGCTAATATTCACAAAGGTAGTACGGCTCGCCAGTTAATTTCGTGTTGTGCGCATGCGCAGAAACAACGGGTAGGATAGTTTGTCAGGTAGGATGGATTCCCAGAACACCGGCGAAGCTGGTTCGGAGGTCGGCCGCGTGGCAGGTGGACGCGGCGCGGCCGGCACGGTCGTGAGTCCCAGGTCACAGGCGGCTGGGCAGATGTCCGGCGTGCACCGGCCTCTGGTGGCGGTGAGGCCGGTCTGGCGAGCACGCCGATCTCAAGCATGGCGCACGCCTCGATGGCCAGCTCCAATCGAGCAGGTTCCCCTGGCACGGGGACCTCTGTCTCCTTGCACAGCTCCTCCGTCACTGTCACCGCCAGCGCTCCCAGCTGGAGCAGCCCATCGCACGGCTCCTCCGTCACCACCGCCGCTCCCGGCTCGAGCAGCCCCTCGCGCGGCTCCTCTTCCTCCGGCCGGCGCAGACCCTCACGCGCCTCGTCCGCCGTCTCCGGTTGGAGCGGCTCCTCCACCGCTCCCGGCAGGAGCAGCCCTTCACCCGGCTGTTCCCCCTCCTTCAGCAGGCGCAGATCCCCGCGCGCCTCGTCTGCCACCTCCCGCTGCTGAGGTGCCTCACGCGGCTCCTCCACCGCTTCACTGCCCTCAGGACACACCTGTGGGGGTGGCGCCCAGGCCCAGAGCAGCACCGCCAGCTCCCCAATCCTTTCCAGGTGGCGCTCGGTCTCGTCCCGCAGCTCTTCCTGCTGGCGAAGCACCTCTGCCACCTGCTCCCACTGGGCGGCCGCCATTTTGGCCACCCTCTGGGCCAGCTCCTCCCTTCCCTGGCTCCGGTAAGGACCCGCCATGTCGCCTCCTGGGTTTCGGCACCAGTGTGGTGTGAATAAGGCACGGCAGGACCACAGATCATCATTTAGAGCCATTTTATTCAAATCACATCACACCACAACACACACCAACCCCTGAGTCCCCGTGTTTTTAACTCGGCGGGCGTGATTAAGGATGTCATGCAGGTGCGTCCGCCCCTCCCTGCACGGCACCGCAGACCACACACAGAGAGCTTCGCTTTTACACTCAGCTCTCTCTTCACCACAACAGACCGGTGCAGCACCCGCATCACTGCAGCCACACCACCAATCCGTCTGTCGATCTCCCGCTCCCTTCTCCCGTCACTCGTGAACAAGACCCCGAGATACTTAAACTCCTCCACTTGGGGCAGGATTCTGTCCATAAAAATTACGAACAGAATCGGTGACAAAGGGCAGCCTTGGCAGAGTCCATCACCCACCAGGAACGAGTCCGACTTATTGTCGGCTATGCGGACCAAGCTCTTGCAACGGTTGTATAAGGATTGAATGGCCCGTAGCAATGGGCCAAACACCCCATACTCCCGATGCACCTCCCACAGGACACCCCAAGGGACATGGTTGAATGCCTTCTCCAAGTCCACAAAACACATGTAGACTGGTTGGGCAAACTCCCATGCACCCTCGAATATCCTTAAGAGGATAAAGAGCTGGTCTAGTGTTTCACGACCAGGACAAAACTACATTGTTCCTCCTGTATCCGAGGTTTGATATGTATGTTAGTATACATACACATATATATATATATATGTGTGTGTGTGTGTGTGTGTGTGTGTGTGTGTATATATGTATATATATATATATATATACACACACACATGCTGTGAATACTTTCCTAATCCACTGTTTGTGATGTAGATAAGTAACGTCAGGGGCGTATGTGTATATGTGTACCAAGTTTAGTTGCTGTACTCCTAACTGTGGTAGAGGAGTTTGCAGACTGAGATTTCATAGTCCAACCCCAACTGCAAAAAAGCTGGGATGCTATGTATAAATTAAGCACAAATCTCATAAATCCATATTTACAATATAACAAAGAAAAATTTCAAATGTAAGTCTTCTCAACATTGAGACGATTTTAAAAATGTAATTATTTTATTTATACTACTTAAAATCATCAAAAGTCTGTGAGAATGGAGAAATCTCTGTGAAATCTCATCTTCCCTCAAGTGTTGCTGGAGTTCCTGCATTGTGAATTCTTTCATCCTCTCCATGCACCTTGGAAGTAGGTGAAGTTGTGCCAGAAATTTTTGCCTCGAGATGAGAGGGGCCAGTTGGAAAAGCCTGGCTGTCTCATGGTAACATACAGGAGTCATCACTCACTGTAAAGGTGACACAGAGTTCCCAAACTTCATGCATTACCACTGCATCAATCACCAACAGGCGTTACATGCAAAGGTGATCGGCTTCAGGTACATCATGACTCCCATCGTGAAGATCATAAACAGCATTCGCTCCAGAGCTAAACAGCACAGAGCATTCAAGGTGCTATTGAAGGAGCTGTCAGCTGACTGTGGTGACCTGCTACTAAATCCGATGGCTCAGCAGGGGACGGAATTTGCTTTGTTTTTTGTCACTTTTGGGTGAAATCAGGGAGTTCATGCAATCCAAGGCGAAGACACAACGCTGCTGGAGGACACTGAGTGGATACTTGACCTTGCATTTTTGACGGACATTACTGGGAAACTGAACCATTTCAACTGTAAGCTGCAAGGCAAAGGTAAGACTGTTGCTGACATGATAAGTGTTTTAAATGCTTTTAAAGCCCAGATGAGCATCTTCTCTGTGCATTTACAGAGAAATGCACTTTCCCTCTGTGCAGATGGTGCTGAAAGACAATGCTTCTGCATCTGAGACTTTTGACAAAGTTGCAGAAAAGTACTCTTAAGACCTTGATCATTCATTTCCAATCCCTTCATGAACGTGGACACAGCATGCATTGCTGAGCAACTAAGTGCAATGTTCAGCTTTATGCTGGACAGGTGGAAATCGAAATTAGAACACAGCAAAATGACCTCCACCTCAAAGCCAAACTTTGGGTGCCTTGTTGACACAGAAAAGTACAGTGGTGTATGCACAGCATCTATGAAGGTTGCCAGCCTGTATGGTTCAACCTGTCTTTGTGAATCAGCCTTTTCTGACATGAACTTCATCAAGAACAAGCACAGAACACGCTTCTCTGATGCACATCTGCAAGACTGAGAGCTGCAGTGTCAAGTTATACCCCAGATTGCAACACACTGGTGAACAGCAGGAAATGCCAGGGTTCCCAGTGGCAACATGGCAGTGTCATGGCAAAGCTGAATTTAATTATTGAAAAACAAACGTGTTCATTGAACGTAACATTTGATTTTTTTAAAAAATCGGCAGATTTTGTGACAAGTTCAGTAAAATCTGAAAGTTGATTTTTGTATGTTTCATAATTGATAATCTGTGCAGACATGGTGCAGTGCATGATTTGTTCAACATTGTTAGTGGCAAGTGAAAATGTTGCAGATTATTTGAAAATGTAAATACTTGCAGAGATTTATAGAAAGAAAGTGTATATATGTATCTGTTTCCTACCTTCTTAAAGCATTGTTTGTAATTATTGTGAGAAATCATTAACAGAATCAGTGTCTTTACAGAGATGAATACCATCAATTATTAATAATAACATATAATTAAAAGTAAATTGAGCAAATTTGTTATTTCAGAAGTGTAAAGTATCAAACTGGTAGCCCTTCGCATTAATCAGTACCCAAGAAGTAGCTCTCAGTTTCACAAAGGTTGGTGACCCCTGATTTACTTACCCCTGAGTCCAGTTTACTGTAGAAGACTTCTCAGAATGAAACAGACACCCAGGGTTGGAAAGTACAAGCCCTATCTGCTTTCAGTATTGCTATTCCAACCCTATTCCCAAAGAGATACAGCCGAGTTTCTCTTTGACTGCAGCTGTTGATTAAAACTGTCAATCATTATGTACTGTCTAAGTTTTACAGCATCAAGTTACTAATGAAAAACAAACTTGTGAGAAACATGTACCCTTGATCCAAAATCAGCATTAAAACAAGTACTCCAGTTTTTGTTTTAGTCTGAGCTGTCCGGTCCTCTAACATGGGTATGAAGAGTTATTATAAATGCTCTAAACAACAGAATAATTCAACTCTGTCTTATTTTATCTAGGCCAAATTGTCTATCCCTGAAGATGCGTGATTATAAAATATACAAAATAAGATAATAACAAAGTGTAGTAGGCGAATATAAAGTGATATTTACATTTTTCTGCCTAGAAGATTTAACAAATCATAAGCTACTTGTCAATTATGACGGCCCTTAAAATAAACACTGGTGCTCAAACTAAAAACATTTCCAAGTGACATAACAGGCAGTGCACATGAAAATGGCTTTCAGCGTCAAGGTGCTGTATTAAGGTTTAACAATTGTATGGGATATCATTACCATAAGTACACAAGACTAGGTGTAGAGGCCTTACCGAGGTATTTAATGGTGAATCCCCGAGGCGGATTAAGAGACCTCCGCATCCATCCCTCCCTCAGCACCTCCAGGTGGTCTTCCTTGCCTTGAATTAATAGCACATGCTCGTCAATCCATCCCAGGAAGAAAGTCTCGGACACGGCCTCTGTAATCCGCTGGTTCCATACATGATGCTGGGTATTTTCTGCTTTAAAATCGGCAAAAATCTCATAGCCGGTGTGGTGTCTCGGGAACTCCTCGCTTTCAGACACCCTGCCCCCTAACGCCTCCCCAGCCCCGACCCTGGATAGCACTATAGCCAAAGAATGGGGAGCTATCTGCAGGAAAGACTCCATTGTCGCATCGGCCTTCTAGCTCTCGGTCGAATACACTACAATCGTTTTATTCATCTCTAACAACGTCAGGCTTCACGGAAAACAAACAGTCCATGTTGGCTAGCAGTGCAGCTACGTTTTGCGGTAGCCGCATAGATTATAGTTGTATTTCATGAAGCTAGTCTGCTAGCTGCAGTTAGCTCTTTAACCTTACATGTACCCAATTTCTACATTTTAAGGTCCGTCTTCCTGTTCGGGCGTAATGTAGAGCCCCGAAACCGAACGCGAAAATTAGTGTTGATTCATCTCGAGTGCTGTCTACCAGAAGCAATAGATGACATGATTCATTCTCGATTTAAACCTCGTTGTTGCGCCTGAGATCTAGAAATATTGCTACCTAGCTGGATGCTAACATTTTAATCAATTCACCCCGGCAACAGATGCGGCGAGCGCCCCTCTTCTTAGCAACAGACAGCAACGCAGTTTCGTGGGTCAATTGGCTTTGATTTGCCAACCTTTACGATTAAGGGCTAGGCGTAATTTTCAGTTGTCAGATGATCGTGTCGAGTCTTGCGATACGCTTTAAAACAATACGTAAGAATACAGCTGGATGCAGGACTGTCTCATCCAGGTACAGTGGTGACAGACGTCGCTACGGAGCTACGCTTTAATAAGTGTGAAAACATTCTTCCGGGTACATTTTCAACTTAAGACTCTTAGTGCCACATATATATGTGGGCTAACTATTCTAAATAATTACTATTACCTTGTTAACAAATAATTATACTTGAATAATACATATAAAAATGACTCACATATAATTATACTATAGTAAATCTTTGTTCATGACTAGTTCACTTGAAATTAGCAGTTTTGAAACACAAATTTTGTAGTAGTTCAGTAGATCATTTTTATGAATTTTCTGAACGATTTGGGAGTGATTGTAGCCTCCCCGAAGTAACGAATCACAAATAACTGTGTTTTTTGTGTGTCTTGGCTGTGCATGGGTTATGTGCAATATGTGTGGAATATTATGAATTCTGAAGTCCTTTCCAAGCTAATATCACACACACACACGCACACACACTAACTGCCATAAAACTCGCATAAAATGTTCTTGTCCTCAATTCTTCCACATTTGTACACACTCATTTTAGTACATGATTTGATAGCTTACACATCCCATCACTCAGTGCTGCTGCTCCAACACCTCTGATTCAAATGACCAGCTGGATGTGCTGCAGCTGTCCGATAACAGACTGATCATTTAATTCAGGTGTTTTGGAGTGGGGAAACACCCCTACCTAAAAAATCTAAAGCAAGCAGTCCCAAGAACCAGAACTTTGAACTGCTGCATTGCCATTATTGCCTGAAGAAAACTGGCCCAACTACACAGTGTTGCCCTGAGACAACGAACCAAAATCTGTCTATAAACAACTAAAAATACTTCTTCAATGCTCTTAAACATGCACATATTTTAAATATATGCTTATTTCAATTTAAACGTGCATAAAATTGATATTAGTCTCAGCATTAGCTAGCACTCTGTCATGCAGATTTGACATCTGAGAGGATTGCTCCACCCCCGAGTCAAAGGTCAAACTCTGTGCTTCTCATCATTTTACTGAAAACTGAAGTGTGTTGTGTCACAAAATAAGTAAATACGTCTTTTTTAAATTAAGGGAGAGTGTAATCACAACAAAACTGGTTTAATTCCTGAGGCAACACCATGCCATAGAGGGTTATTAGTAATGGGTGTAAATGGGTGAATGTGGTATGCTCTATATAAGAACCAGTCTATTTACCGATTCTTCAACCTGCATTTGTGGGATTGTAAGTCAACCAGTGTGGTTGTGTTGGTCACTCTGGCAGAACCAGTGCACTCAAGCTGATGGGCTTCCAGAAGCTCAAAAAAAGAGTCAGCAGCAGAATCAGCTGTTTGACACTGGCAGAGAAGATTTGGCAAGTTTTCAACCCACATACTCAACCCTACTCTTTATTTTTTGTCCTAAGTTTATTATTCAAGTCAAGGGTAATCATTTATTTACATGGGCTGTTTGGTTGAGTCATTCAGCTATCTATCTATCTATCTATCTATCTATCTATCTATCTATCTATCTATCTATCTATGTAGATAGATAGATAGATAGATAGATAGATAGATAGATAGATAGATAGATAGATAGATAGATAGATCAAATAAACCTGAAGTTAATTCCTCCCTCACATAAGACACTTCCATTTAACACAGAGAAAAAAGGAGAAAAAATAAGTTGCAAATAAGAGAACAAAAAAAGTTCATTTCAAAACATAGTGCTTGAATTATCTGGGGGGCAAAACTTTACATCTTCTGCAACACAGGAACACTGATCGGGAGTTGCTGAGGGGACAGTGTGTGATTGGTGTACCACCACATGGCCAGAGGGAGGAGCAGTTTGCAATCTCAGGTCAGGGAGAAGGGGAGGTTGGAGGTTGTGGCTGATAAATCTGAGGGGCTGATGAGAGTGCGAGGCTGTGACCCTGAGCGTTTCAGCATCTCTCAGGTGTGGATGTTGAAAATTTAAAGGGCAAAGGAGCTGATAATGCAGGTCACTGATGGAGCTGAGGCTGTACAGGTACGAGACAAGCACCTGGTTTGTTCCCACCTTTGGGGACAGGTGCACTGTAAGACCTGAGAGGATTGTAATGAACAATTTGAGACCTGACCTGCTACAAAGACCAAGAAGCTTATCGTGGACTACAGGAACTCCAGGGTGGAGGGCACACCCAGCAGTTTGATGGGACAGAGGTGGAGAGAGTCAGTGGTTTCAGGTTCCTGTGGATCAACCTCAGTGAGGAATAATTTGTTATTTGCAGGTCACTCTGGAATGGTTATTTGGTGGCTGCACGGTTTTACTTCTCTTCACTTTTCACGTCTCTTCTCTTCTTTGTCTGTACTTGTTATGTCTGCTTTGCCTTCAGTGCTGGAATTTATCACATAAACATACAGCACAGACACATACACATACCACACACACACAAACACACAGCAAGCTTCATGCCAACAACAGCCTCGGCCCTCCTGATGTTCAGTCTGTTTGCGTCCTTTGCTTTGACGCCTGCACCCCAGCACGCCACAGCAAAGACGATGGTGCTGCCAACAACAGGCTGATAGAACATATGGAGCAGCTGCTGCAGACACTGAAGGATCTGAGCCTTCGTAGAAAGTAAAGCCGGCTCAGACCCTTTTTGGAGGCAGCGTCCGTGTCGGCAGACCACTCCAGCTTGTGATCCAGTTGAACTCCCAGATACTTGTAGGATGTGACTATTTCCACATCAGTCCCACTAATGCAGACAGGAGAGGCTGGGGACCTGTTTCTGCCAAAGTCCACCACCAGCTCCTTTGTTTTGGCCACATTCAGCTGCAGGTGGGTCACCTCACACCACCTCATAAAGAGATCAGTCCGTCCTCTGTACTCCTCTTCCCGTGTCCACACTTCCAATAATGGCCGTGTCATCAGAGGATTCCTGGAGGAGACAAGTTTCTGTGATGTGCTTGAAGTCGGCCGTATGGATGGTGAAGAGGAGAGGGGACAGCACAGTTCCCTGGGTGTTCCTATGTTGCTGTTCAGACTCTCTGACACACAGCTCTGCAGTCTCACAAACTGTGGTCTGCCTATCTGGTAGTCGCTGATGCACTGGACCAGTGGAGCCTCCACCTGCATGGACTCCAACTTCTCCCTCAGCAGCACGGGCTGGATCGAGTTAAAGGCGCTAGAGAAGTCCAAGAACATTATCTGAACTGTGGTGTTGGGTCGAGGAATACGCTCTCTGCAGCACATGTATCACTGCATCGTCCACCCCCAGGTGGGGCTGGTATGCAAACTGCAGAGGGTCCTGTGACTTACTCTCCAGGGTGAGTAAGTTGCTAGTTGTTACACTACAAACGTAAGAGACAGTCTATTTTTTTCCTGTTATTATTTAAATTTGTCAGTGTGGTGGTTGCATTTGGTTACCCATAGGTGTGTGTGGGACCATGCAGACAGCAGAGGGCAACCCCGCAGCATATGTTCGTATCATCACACACACAACAGCTGTGTGCATTCTTAATGCCTTGTCGTAGGAGGTAAGTGTTTGCCCAGACTGTGTTCAGTAAGTTCAAATCAAATCATCACATCACATTACTGGTACACTGGTACAGCACATGTGGGTGAAATTCTTGTGTGAAAGCTTCCCAAGCAACAGTGGTGTTGTCACGGTGAGCTGTGTGGCAGGCAGAGGTTGGACCCAAACGCGGGACTCAGAGATGGGAGATGGGAGATGGGAGCACTAGAAACAAAACCAACATTCAAACTCGGAAGGATGAGCTAAACTGGGAGTTCATGACATAACCTGACATAACCTGACAAAACATGACGGCCGAGGAACACACAACTAATGCGGAGGACGCAACAACTGGCAGGGAATAACACAGGGCTTGAATACATACTGGCGTTATTAGGGAATGCGAGACAGGAGGGAGACACAGCTGGGACAATGCAGGCATGATGAGGCACGGGGACACAACACTGAAACTGTCACGGCTGGGGCAGCAGCCGTGTGATGTGTGGACTCGAATGCAGCACTTACTGAGATGTGAGGGTGGTTTATTATAAATGACAGAACACAAAGTGGGGATGGCAAAAACAGAACTTAGGATAAACTAAACTGGGAGAAACTAAACTATAGAACGGCAAACCTGAACACGAAGGGAGGACAGCAGGGAGAGCACACAGTGGATTCACAGAGAGGTTCAGGAGATGAATACAGAGTAATGCAGAGTAACACAGACGACGCAACGAGGAACACAGGCAGACACACACTATAAATACACAGAGGGACACTGGGAAATCACACACAGGTGGGAGACACAGCTGGACCTGATGAACCTGACGAGACAGAGGAACACTAACACCAGGGAGCACCAACCCAGAAACCCAGAATCCAAAAATCCCAAAACACAAATCATCCTAAAACAGTCCACAAATAATAATGAGAATAATAATAACAATAAATACACCAAACCCAAAATCACTGAGTCCACGGACTCAGGACCATGACAAGAACTTCCTGTGTCCGTGTGGTCAGTATCAGGCTCGGTCTGACGATGTCTTCTTGTTGACCGTCTCTGTTTGTTTCCACTGCTTTTCTCTTTCAGGCTGTGTTCACACACCCAGACTCGTCAGCCAGGTAAGGACACGGCAGAAGTAAGCTACAGTGTAACACTCGTCTTCTTCCTGTCCCCCGCTATGGCACACTGGACTATCAGGACCTTTCTTTTCGCTGATGACATGAATCATGTCCTCCGAATAGCTGCGCAGTTTCCCGAGATTTGGGTGTGAGGTTTCTCACCAAGGCATGGTCACCTGGCTGAAGCACAGAGCTCCATGCGCGTTGGTTTTTCTGTGCTCTTCTTGCACTCCTTCTCATATTCTGCCTCACAATTGCATAGGCCTTTTACATAACTTCTCTCCATAACTTCTGAGACTCGTGAAGTGTCCGCAGCATACCTAGCAGTGTCCTGTTGAAGCGCTCTGCAGGATTGGCCGGTGGGTGGTACAGGGAGGTACGAGAATGGCTGATGTTGCAGTAGTCTTGGAGCTTGCGGAAAAGGTTGTTCTCAAACTCTTTCCCCTGGTCATGCTGTATTTTGGATGGGAAACCAAAGTTCATGATAAAGTCATCAAAGAGCTTCTTTGCCCCAGTCTTTCCAGACTTGTCCTTTGTTGCGTATGCCCGAGCGTATTTGGTGAAATGATCCACGACTCCGAGTATGTATTCCTCACCTCCTTTGCATTTATCCAAATGCAAACAGTCAATGGACATCATCTAAAATTGTGCAGAGGTCTCAGTGCTCTGAATTGGTGTTCTGGTTATTCTGTTAGGCGTCTTCTTCTTTATACAGCGACACACCTGAGTGACATAGTGTTCCACTTCCTGCCTCATTTTAGACCAGAAGAAGCGCTCCCTGGTGAGAGTGACCATCCTGTCTGCCTCTAAATGTCCCATCTCCTTGTTTAGGTGTTTGTAGACCATGGTGTCAGGAACTAACTGCTGTCTCTGTGTGGTCTCTCGCCTCAAATGCAATCTCCATCAATCTACAAATGGGGCCACTGCCAGAGAAGGTACCTGACTGCCTCACTCTCCACCATCTTGTCTTTATGATCTTTTCAGGGACAACATTCGATTTATGGCTACATCTGCATTCTGGGCATCTCTGATGTCGTCAACTGCAAAAGGCTGAATTGTTTCTGAGATGATGCATCCTTCTGGCAATGCGTCGACATTACAGGTGACAGCTGAGACCCAGCTCACCTCTCCTGTTTTCTCTCTCTATAGAGCTTTCCCAATATGGCATCCTGCTGGCATTCCTCTGCATTCCTGCATGAATGGGCTTTCCTCTTCTTGATAAGAAATCTCGATTTGCTGATCCAGGACTGTACTTGAGGGTGAACCGATAATCTGCCAACTGTGCCACCCAGCGGTGTCCAGCTGCATTAAGTTTTACTGACTTCATGACATATGTTAAAGGATTATTGTCACTGTACACAGTAAAATGAGGTGCATGAAACAGATATTCACGAAAGTGTTCTGTTATGGCCCATGTCAGTGCCAGGAATTCTAGGTTGGCAGAATGTAGCTTGTAGTGTTTTTCTGCAGCTGTCAGCGTCTGCGATCCATAGCCTATGACTCTCAGAGCAGCCCGTTGATGCCGGTACAAGACTGCACCCGAGCCATCCTCAGAGGCATCTACATGAAGAACAAATGGTTTCTCTCTGACTGGTGGATTTGTCAGCTGGTTTACTATTTTGTTGAGTGTCTCTTGGTGAATTGCCATGGATGGGGTGGTGGCAGCTGAGCAGATTTGCGGTGACACCCCTTACTCTTTTCACTCTGCTTCTGTTCAGACTTAGGCTTTGCTAAGAGTTCATAGACGGGTTCGGCTGTCCTCGAGAAGTCTTGTATATAGGGTCTAAGGCAGGGGTGCCCAATCCCAGTCCTCGAGAGCTACTGTCCTGCAGCTTTTAGATGCATCCCTACTCCAACATAGCTGAATCAAATGGTTTGATTGCCTCTTCAGCATGCCATCAAGTTTGGCAAATGCCTGATAACAAGCCATTCATTTGATTCAGGTGTGTCGGAACAAGGATCCATCTAAAAGCTGCAGGACGGTAGCTCTCGAGGACTGGGATTGGGCACCCCTGGTCTAAGGAAACCCAACAACTTTCTCACTCTCTCACGGTCGATGATCTCTCATGTTTCAGCTTCAGCTTCTTTGGGGTTCATCTTGTGTCCCTCTGAAGAAACTACCCGCCCCACATAGTAGACTTCACGTTTGAAAAATCACACTTCTGTGGCCTCAGTTTGATACCACATTTTCTTTGTCGCTGTAGCACTCTCCTCACATTTTGGATGTGTTGCTTGAAGCTAGAGCTGAGGTTGAGTACATTATCCAAATATGGGACACAAACTTCATCCCTGAGGTTTCCCAGACATCCCTTCATGTAGCGCTGGAGCCCTGCTGGGGCATTAGTAAGGCCAAATGGGACCCTCACCCATTGACGGAGTCCTCATGGTGTTATAAATGTGGTGCAGGGTCTGCTTTTCTCAATCATGAAACCCTGGTGATAAGCCTTCCCCACTTTTGGATCCAGCCCAGATTGAGTAAGTCCCGTATGTTTGCTTTAACTTCCTTATAAAGGTGTCTGGGGATTGCGTTACATGTCTTTTGCACAGACACATTGTCTTTTAGCTGTATATTCAGCTCTAGAGCTTTAATGCATTCTGTGTCCCAGTCATCTTTCACAAAAACACTGCATTGGTTTCAGTGCCTCCTAAGAAGGCACGAACCTGGCATCTTTTGCCTACCAGCTATTTGCTGTTGTTTACCGGCACTTTGAGGCTGAACGGATCTGTTTGGTGCTCCTCCCCTTCAGTGTTAAGTGTGATTTCAATCTTACTTGAATTAGCTGAGCACTTTTTCCTACGACAACCTGATGCCCAGTGTCCCTTTCTGTATTGGACGTTTGACACTGCTGGCACTGTCTAATGTTTGTGCTCCTAAACTGTGATTGGTTTGTCAGGCGATTCGCCCGCTCTCGTTTGCTGAGGTTTAGCGGTCTGCTGAAGACTTGCAATGTGAGCGGGTTCTGCAGAGCCTCACATATAACCTTACTGCCTTGATCAACTGTGTAACAGCGTAAGTAACTTTTCCTCTATCTCCTCAATAAGCTGCTCCCAGTCAGGTACATCTGTTGTCCTTTATACATGAAGGAAAACTTTTTTAGTCACTTGTAGCTTGTCTTTCTTTGCGGTGAAAAACTCCAAGGTTGTGTTGCACCCTCAGAGATATGAGTCCATTCTCCTTTTGGCAACTTTATTTTCTTCAGTTCAGGTTTGAAGTTTGCATGCACAGCATATCATCAACAACCGATGCTCTCTCGTCTCGCACTGTTGACATCATCAGCCAGTCTGAACTCCAACCTCCCGAAAAATAGTAAAACTAAAATAATTCACTGAAAATGTGTCCAAAAATTAAACATAATTAAATCCGTATATGCCTTAAAGATTTTCCAAAGACTCACGAAATGTCAGTTTTCTAAACACACCTAGATCACAACAATGGCAACAAAGACTGAAATATCTAAAATGGGCAGTAAGAGAAGTGAACTCAGAGGGTGTGGGTGTCCTGAGCTCGATGTGAACACGAGCACATGAGAAGACAAGAAAGGCTGAGGTGAACTGTTTGCCACCTCACGCACAAGGAAAGTTTGGAAAAGGAAAGACTGCAACTTCTTGACAAAGTGAAGAAGAGGAACAAGTATCGGATCATCAGTGAAAAAATGCCCAAAACATTCTCAAATCACAGACAGGAAGTCGTTAAACTGGCATCACCTGTGAATGACTGCAGAAGTTGATGGCCTGCACTTTTTGATGCAGCACAGGTGATTTTATTAAATAATTTATAGGATAACTTGTAATTTGTATTTCTCATTAACACGTTGTACAGTTTAATTGTGTCTTGTTTTATACAGATAAATGACCACTAACCACCGTTAGCTTGGAAACAAACAGAATAATGTCCCTAGCCTCTTCCAAAAATAAAGATCAATTAGGAACACGCTGCAAGAGGTAAGAAAAAAGTGAATATAACTGATAATTCACCTTTGTTGTTGTACGATTATTTGTTATCTCTGGAGCATTGTTGGCATGAACATCAGAGGTGGACAGAGTAAAGATTTGCTGAAGAAAACATCACTCACAGTATATTTTTATGTTTTCGCTGTGTGGTCTGAGTCAACACTATAGTGACGTATTTGTAACTTAATGGGTAACTGAGACTGAAGAGAAAAAAGAAAACTCAGATTTTGTACTTCATAGGTGAGATGAGAATATGTTAATTTAACTTTTGGTCACATTGTTGCAAACAATTTCTTTGCAAACTAAGGTGAGTAAATTTGAGTAGATACTTGCCATGTCACAGATAACTTGAGGATACAATAAAGTAAGTATTGGTGATATTACGGATAACGTGGGTAGAATAACCTGAGGTGTTACAAGTATCTTCATCAACTGCACAATAAATGTTTATGAGGAAGTTACACAAACACATTAAAGAGGGCGGATAGGAGCTTTTCATGGTTTACACATCATTATAAGACTTGTCCACAGGTGGCTTTTTCACATATCTTATGTATAACAATTGTAGTGGAATTGTTAGAACACAATTCAACAAAAACTGTTTGAAATAGTCTCTAAACTGAGGTGACATTTACTTTCAGTCACCTTATCCGACTGCTAGCAAAGGGTGCATAGAAGGCAGTAGGATAAATTAACACAGATTACATTTGAGTTGTAAAGATTTAATCTTTTATTTGTTTAAAAAATACATTTCAAAATCAACAAGTGGCAAAATGCAGGTCACATAAATGTAACTTTTTTGCTTTTCTCCTAGTATGCTGTAATACTTAAGATTTGTTTTGCTGTTTTCATTCTCCAGAGTTCGGTGGAAACGAGGAGAGAGAGGTCTCAATCCACTGCCTGGTGGTGTATCTGAAAGAGAAAGAAGAGGATCTCTTCAGACAACAGTTAGTAGGTAAATCTCACTTTGTTTTGTGATTATATATTTTTAAATGGCACTGTCATGATGTGCTGTGTGGCAGGCAAGATAGGACCCAAATCCAGAACTCTCAGAGACAAGACTGAAACTCAAGACTCAAGAAACTAAGAACCACGAACTGGGAAAACCACACAGCAAAATGAGGGTACAACGCACCATGGAGCACGGAAAACACAGGGCTTAAATACACACTGGAACAAAGAGGGAATGGGAAACAGGAGGGAAACACAGCTGGGAGATAAGGGGAAGCAAAACCAGACACACTGCACAGGACAGGGACTATCAAAATAAAACAGGAAGCACACGACAGACACAGAAACACAGACTTGACACTGAACAAAAGGGACACAGGAACTAAGAACTAGAAATGACAGAACAAAGAACTAGAGAGCTAAAAAATACTGGGAAAGAAACCTAAACACTAATAGTGACAACAATGATGAAGTCTAAGATCAAAAAACAGAACGAAACCCAAAACACTGGGTCACCGACTCAGGACTGTGACAGGTACATAAAATACTGACATGTCTCCTTTCGTCCCGCGTGGCAGGAAGAACAGTTCCCAGAAGAAGTGGTAAACATCACAGTCACCAGTTCAGTCAGTCAGAAGCTGGAGGACAGCATCTCAGAACAGTGTGGAGTGAAGACGGAGGGAATGGGAGTGTTTTAGCTTCTGAGTCACTAAACACACCTTACACAGGTAATAAACATGCTAGTGTTGTTATTGTTTGTTTATACTGAAGTATTGTTTCTGCCCACTCATTTATAATTAAAGGGCTGCTGTAATATTTCATTTGTGTATTACTTGGAAAATGTTTTGTAATAAACTGTTTAATCAGTTGGAAAAGTGAAATGTCTGTGTGTGATTTTACAGAAGTTACTTTAGTAACTTAAAACAATTTGGATATTTGTGAGTGGGATATATGTAAAAAAGTAAGTTAGAGCAACTCAGCTAATGTAATGTGTCAACTTAATATTACCAGAAAATCTAAATTAATATTAGGTTGTTCAGCTTAATTATGCTTTGGCTAACCAGTTGAGTTAGCCAAACCTAAAAATTACTTGCTGGATTTATTTAACAACGCGTAACACTGAGCTGAGTGGAAATTTTGGCCACATTTTTTTAAGTTGAGCCAACAAAACATTTTATAGAGTGTAGAAGATGTGTGTTGTAAACTTATCCAACATGCAGTGGTTGGATGTTATCACCAAATATTACATCCTGTGACATGTACAGACCCCAGTGTGTGCATTCACTGCTGTAGTCTGACTACAGCTAGAAGACCTCTGAAATCTCTTTCACGCACCAGCAGAACATGTAGCAGTCTCCCACTGAAGGAGATACTCGGGGCTTTAAGAGTGACGGCGTGGAGTGGGAAGTATTATCTAACAGGTATGACAGTATAGCCACCATTCTCTTATTGCTCACTACCGCCACTGGGTCAAGAGGGCGTCCCACAACAGAGCAGGCCTTCAGCTTGTTCCCAGTATGCTGCTGCCCCAGCAGACCACACCATAAAACATGACTTATGATGCACTTCTTTCTGTGTGCTGTAGTGAGTGGACATCCAAGCCTTCTTGATTCCATAATCTAACACGGCAAAAATGATCAGAATAAAAGGCAAAACATACAAAACCAATCTGCAGGTTTGCAGTTTGGGCGGCGGCCCCCTGGTGTCTCTGCTGGAAATTTCCACTGTGGATGTCTCATCTCACAGAAGGAAAAGGGAAGAACCCTATATAGAAAATAGTAAATTTAGTGAGTTTTTAAAACTTTTTTTTTTTTTTTTTAAATTAAAACCTCTTGAGACCCAAAGCTGCCGGTAGCGGGGGCAAAGGGGGTGAACTGTAGTTGAACACTCCATGACGTCAAGTCTTTTATGCAAATATTGGCATGTGTGGTGTCCACAACAACCTCAGAATCTCCGCTAAATGCTCATAGAAATCATTTCTACAACATCCAAACTCAGCAAAAACAGGTGAGCTAAACTTACAGCCCCAGAATCTATTTAGCTGAAAGTTCAGTTCAGTTTTTTTTATACAGCGCCAAATCACAACAGCAGTCGCCTCAAGGTGCTTTATATTGTAAGGTAGACCCTGCAATAATACATACATTATCTTCTGGCATGCTATAGGAGTGTTTGATATTTGGTATGTCAGAAAAACTCATGTAAAATATTGCTTAGCTGTGACTAAATAAGAGACCTTGCTCATTGGGCTTTGTTAGGCGGTCTGTGGCACAAAATAATGCAGGACATACATTTTTCATAGTTTTTTCCACCGTTTGTTGTATTGTCTACACATAAGTTGTGATTATATCACAGAAATGTGTGATGATGAAATTATTGTTTCTCATGAACAAATCATTGACTACACCACATTTTGCGTACCTATAATAAATAGTATTATGAGAAAAGTCCAAGTAGCCCAGCTTTGTGGGACATGTTTCAGCCACTTACTGTTATTACTTTTTAAATTAAATCTGTCTGTGATCAGTGCTATAGTCAGGGTGTTTTTGTGTTAAAGGATTAGACCAGAGACATGATGCAGAAGGTACCTTTATTGAGAACACAAATACAGGAAATCAACAGGCCCTCTTTAACACCCATGAGTGCAACATAGCCATCTAGGAAGCGCATGGCCCCTTTTTCGCCACCTTCACAGTATTCTTCTCTTCTCTGTAGGAGAGAAAAACAAACATAGATTCAGTGTGTGTGTGTGTGTGTGTGTGTGTGTGTGTGTGTGTGTGTGTGTGTGTGTGTGTGTGTGTGTGTGTGTGTGTGTGCGCGCGCGCGCGCCAGCACATGTGGCACGGTGGGGGATTGTACATGTTACATGCCTGTTCTTCTTGCAGAGAAGACACTCGGTGTCATAGGTTTTTCCATCACTCCCACATACTGGAGCATACTCCTTGGTGCAGATTCCTCCTTCGTACTTCCCACAGTTAGGCTGGATACAAAAGCAGGCAGTGACAGGATTACTGATTCTTACTTTAATCCCTTCAGCAAGTCTTGAGTTTAACCTCCAGTGCCTGGTAGACCTCTGAACAGACCTACACAGGGGTCATCATTAACAGGTGCTCATTTCTTAACTTCTTAACTGAATCAGAAAAATCAGAATCATCTTTATTTGTTTGTGCACACAAACAAGGAATTGCTCTCTGCATGCAAAGAACAAATGTTTTCAAGTAGCAGTATCTATATAGTACACACACAAAAACACACAAACACACGTGTGTGTATATATATATAGACATATATGTCTATATATATATATATATATATATATATATATATATATATATATATATATATATATATATATATATATATATATATATATATATGTCTATATATATATATATATATATATATTTTTTTTTTTTTTTTTTTTTTTTTTTTTTTTTTCACACACACATATATTGGCAAGAATACCAGAGGCACAAAACACCAGCTACTGGTAGACCGAGCAGTCAGTTGAGACTGCAAGACCAGGCTGACCAACCTGTGCACTGCCTGGACTGATTACAAGAAAGCCTATGACTCAATGCCCCACAGCTGGATACTGGAATGCCTAGAACTATACAAGATCAACAGGAGCCTAAGAGCCTTCATCAAGAACTCAATGGGGATGTGGTGTACAACACTAGAGGCCAACTTCAAGCCAATAGCACAAGTCACCATCAAGCACCTACTGCACGATCCACTTTGTACTTTCTCTGTCCTGTCTTTGTTTATCATACAGTTAGTATTGTATAGTTAGCATGTTATTTATTTGTAATTCCTAGTTTTATATCTCTTGGAGATCATTAACAAGACTGGCTACGGATAGCAGTTGTCAGCCACCTCCTCTA
Organism: Pelmatolapia mariae; assembly: GCF_036321145.2. Taxonomy (NCBI): domain Eukaryota; kingdom Metazoa; phylum Chordata; class Actinopteri; order Cichliformes; family Cichlidae; genus Pelmatolapia; species Pelmatolapia mariae. The sequence goes on along the minus strand of NC_086228.1, from coordinate 31,127,984 downwards.
CACAAACACAAGTCACCATCAAGTGCAGCCCTGAACCCCCTCAGTGAGATCATTAACAAGACTTGCTACAGATACCGACTACGCAGTTGTCAGCAGCCACCTCCTGTTCATGGATGACATCAAGCTGTATGCTAAGAGTGAGAGGGAAGGTAGTCAGAACTGAGGGGATTGAACTACCAGAAGACAACATTGCAGACATAGAGGACAGCTACAAGTACCTGGGGATCCCACAGGCAAATGGGAACCATTAAGATGTCACGGCCTGGGGGATCAGCAAGACGCTGATCGGACATTTCTACCTTTTTCTCTCTCTCTCGCTCTCTCTCTCCTCCTCTCTGTCGCCGGGGCGGAACTCATTGTGGGTTCACGCCCTCGGCCCACGCCCAATGAAGGGGAACACACCTGATGCCCATCAAGGCGATCGGCATTTAAGCCAAGAGGAGTCTGCTGGTCTTCGCTGGATCGTTGTCTACCACGCACCTCCTGGAGAACCTTCCCTGTGTGAATCTTTGTGTCAAGTGTGGAGAAAGGAACTGCGGTCGTGAGTGTGGAGAGTTGGAGAACGAGTGATTCCCCAGCTGAGAATTCAGCTGATTCTGGAGTCCTATGCTTGAGTCCCCCACGTTGAACCGTAACAGAAGAGGCCGCTAGGAAAGCTGCAACCACCAAGTACCTGCAGAGGGTCAGGCAAGTCCTGAGGAGTCAGCTGAACGGTAAGAACAAGATCCGGGCCATCAACACCTACGCCCTGCCCGTGATCAGGTACCCTGCTGGGATAATAAGCTGGCCAAAGGTGGAGAAGAAGCCAGACAAGGAAGCTCCTTACCATGCATGGAGGGTTCCACCCCAAGTCCAGCACCCTGAGGCTGTACGCTAAGCGGAAGGAAGGAGGGACTGGTGAGTATCAGCACCACGGTCCAGGATGAGACAAGAAACATCCACGAATACATCAGGAAGATGGTCCCAACCGACCGCGTGCTCAGTGAATACCTCAGGCAGCAGAAACCCAAGAATGAGGAGGAATCATCATGGAAGGACAGGCCCCTGCACGGTATGTACCACCGGCAGATAGAGGAGGTGGCTGATACCCAGAAATCCTACCAGTGGCTGGACAAAGCTGGACTGAAAGACAGCACAGAGGCACTAATCATGGCAGCACAGGAACAAGCTCTGAGCACAAGATCCATAGAGGCTGGGGTCTATCACACCAGGCAAGACCCCAGGTGCAGGCTGTGTAAAGATGCCCCTGAGACAATCCAGCACATAACAGCAGGGTGCAAGATGCTAGCAGGCAGGGCATACATGGAACGCCATAACCAAGGGGCCGGCATAGTGTACAGGAACATCTATGAAATCCCGAGGATAAAATGGGAGACGTCCCCAAGGGTGGTGGAGAATGACCGAGCTAAGATCCTGTGGGACTTCCAGATACAGACGGACAAAATGGTGGTGGCTAACCAACCGGACATAGCGGTGGTAGACAAACAGGAGAAGACGGCCGTAGTGATAGATGCAGCGAATGACAGCAACATCAGGAAGAAGGAACACGAGAAGCCTTAAAAGAATTTTTAAAGAAAACGAGAACTTTTAATGTCTTATCTGAAATGTCTTTGTTTTACAGAATTATTATTGAATCTGTGGTTTTCTTTTGTGTCATTGCTTGGTTTGGTAATATGACTCTGAAGAACGTGAATCGGCTGGGACTTCCGGTAATGTCACGTCTACAGACTGTGTGAAGTGGCTAGAGAGTGGACCCAAATACAGGCAATGGAAACTGAACTGGACTTAACAAATAGCGTGTTTACTTTTGGCTGCACAAAAACACAAACAAAAGGTGAAGACTTAGAGTACCTGTGAGGAGGAAAAGACTCCAGTTTCTTTTATTTCTACGGTAACTCGTCTCCTTAGAATCAAATAATCACTGTGGGGTTTTATTGTTCTTCTTCTTTTTTTAATTAATTTGTTTTTGTTTTTATTTATTGTGATGTTGTTTTATTCTTACGCAGTCCTTTACTCACTGGGTATGTGTCCCCATGTATGTTGTCCTTGTTGCTAATTTCCCCTTGTGGGACAATAAAGTGCTGAATTAAACTTAAATAGCCAAGTGTTCAGATTAACGCCTGAGAAGCTGCTCAAAAGCTAAAAAGACAAAATGAGGATGTTTAAAAAAAATCTGCGGAATATTAAATGAGACCATTTTTGATTGTACTGAATATTTATCGTACTTTGAATGCTTGATGATTTAGACTGCCTTCATGTGCTTAAGACAGTGAAACAATTTTTGCATGTTTCTCATCTTATTTACTTTATCACAAATTGTTCTTTGTAAATATATTTGCATGGAAGTGAAATTTAAAAAAAAAAGTCAACATTTTTATGACTCATGTTTCTTTGACAGTATTTGCCAGTCAGTTCCCCTGAAACATGTAGTGTACATTACTATAACAATCAATGTTTAAATAACACTGATATGTGATATGGTGCTTTCTCTATTCATGCACATGCTCAGTTCAGGGTGAACATATTCAGAGTGGTGTATAAACACATGGTGAGTAAAAAGGGGTGAGAGAAGGACAAACACTCAGAGCATCACAAAAACCTCCTTGTAGTCTTAAGTCTATTGCAGCATCACTAAGGGAGGATTCAGGGTCACCTGGTCCAGCCCTAACTATATGCTTTAGCAAAAAGGAAAGTTTGAAGCCTAATCTTAAAAGTAGAGATAGTGTCTGTCTCCTGAATCCAAACTGGAAGCTGGTTCCACAGAAGAGGGGCCTGAAAACTGAAGGCTCTGCCTCCCATTCTACTGTTAAATACTCTAGGAACAACAAGTAAGCCTGCAGTGTGAGAGCGAAGTGCTCTAATAGGGTGATATGGTACTACAAGGTCATTAAGATAAGATGGGGCCTGATTATTTAAGACCTTGTATGTGAGGAGCAGGATTTTGAAATCTGGATTTAACAGGGAGCCAATGAAGGGAAGCCAATACAGGAGAAATCTGCTCTCTCTTTCTAGTCCCTGTCAGGACTCTTGCTGCAGCATTTTGGATTAGCTGAAGGCTTTTCAGGGAGTTTTTAGGACTTCCTGATAATAATGAATTACAGTCGTCCAGCCTGGAAGTAATAAATGCATGAACTAGTTTTTCAGCGTCACTGTGAGACAGGATATTTCTAATTTTAGAGATGTTGCACAAATGGAAGAAAGCAGTCTTACATATTTGTTTAATATGTGCATTGAAGGACATGTCCTGGTCAAAAATGACTCCAAGGTTCCTCACAGTGTTACTGGAGGCCAAGGTAATGCCATCCAGAGTAAGAATCTGGTTAGATACCATATTTCTAAGGTTTTCAGGGCCGAGTACAATAACCTCAGCACAGTTTGTGCTGAACTTTTTGGGTGGTAATATCAGTATGAAGTTCAAAACACAGTTTATGACCAAGAAGAACACCTAAATACTTGTAAATCTCCACAATAAACTCATTTTTTCCTAAATTTCAAAACAGAAAATTAGAGGTCACCTGTGTCTTTATGTCTTCTTCCATGTCTGTAAGACATTCTTGCAGTTTAAACTAATTGGTTTGTGTTATCTGGGGCTTCACCAATAGATAAATTTGGGTATGATCAAAAAATGTTAATTGTGAAGAAAATGATTAAGTCATTACTAGTTAACGTTAAAGGGATGGTTGGCTCAACAGAGCTCTGACTGTCAGCCTGGCTACAGTGCTGAAGAGGGTTGTTCTGATTTTTTTAATCAGTGATAAATAGTAATGAATAGTTTATTAGGCTAAATGATTACCTTCTAAATTAGTTAGAAGGTTAGTTAGTTGGTTTATTAAACATTAGTTAATGTTTAATAAACCAGATTATCACTGGTTTACTCTTTGGTGCTGTTGTTGTTCACTGGTTTGGGAGCTGACACAGTCTCTATGGAGATGGGTTTTGGGGGGGTAACAGGAGGAGAGAAGCTGCAGAGAGGCGTGTAAGACTGCAACTCTGCTTCCTGGTCCCAACTCTGGATAGTCATATTTTGGGGGGTTTAATAAATTGGTCCATATTTCTAGAAATGAGAGCTGCTCCATCCAAAGTGGGATGGATGCCGTCTCTCCTAACAAGACCAGGTTTCCTCCAGAAGGTTTGCCAATTATCTATGAAGCCCACATCGTTTCTGGGACACCACTCAGACAGCCAGCAATTTAAGGAGAACATGCGGCTAAACATGTCACTCCTGGTCTGATGGGGGGGGGGCCAGAGAAAACTACAGAGTGGTTTTGGCAACGTTACAAACCACATTAACATTACTTTTAAGGACCTCCGATTGATGTAAGGGGATTGTCGACTCCCGACGTGAATTTTACAGTTTTACGTTTACCCTTAGCCAGCAGTTTTAGGTTTCCCTCAATGTCGCCTGCTCTGACCCCTGGAAGACAATTCATTATGGCTGCTGATGTTTCTAGTGTCACATGTCTCGAAACAGAGTCGTCAGTTGTTCCTCGGCAGGTGCGTTGCCGAGTTGGGAAAAATGATTAGAGACATGGTGAAGTACCGGGGACTTGGACCTTTAAATCTAACCTCTCTTCTTCCTCTCGTGTCCTGTTTGCCCCCCTACATCTTTCTCCATCTCTGAGTGAAGTATCTCTCACTCTTTTCTCTCCATGAAAATACAGCTGCTGGACCTTTAGCTACAACACACTGTGTGACAAGCTGAAGTCAGACAGTTTGTTTGCTGATGTTTGTTATGCTGATAGGATTTTTAATTTATCTGCCACTTAAAAACATGTGCTTCGTGCTTCCTTATCATCTTGCGGAC
>NC_086228.1:30650680-30780680 GCF_036321145.2 Pelmatolapia mariae | reverse complement strand
CCTTAAACAGGCTGACTTCTGCTAAATGGGTCAAACTGGGCAGAAAGTAAACAAACACATAACATCCTTATAGAATATGATGTAACACTATAGATCAACTTACCTCAGAATATATAAAGCATATAAACAATTACAGCAATATGATGCAACAAACACAGCAGTGCTACTAATCCAAAATACTCAAAGCTTCATAGAACTGAAACAAACATTTATTTTTAGCTCCATTCTGCTGCTGATACATACTTTAGGTTTCTGAATATTAAACTTGTTGCTGCCTTTCATAGTGTGTAACCTGAAGGCCCTGAGTACTTTCTCCCACACTGAAAACACTGGAATGATAACATTATTTGAACATTACCTAATAAGACTGATTCAGGACAGATAATTAGTTATTTTAAACTTTCCTAGCAGTCCTTCACAAACAGGGAACAGTCTGTCTATTCTCTCCATCTGTCAGCTGCTGCTGGCTCTTCCTCCTCCTCTTCCTCACACACTGTGAGTTTGTCCTGGTGGATCATCAGGGGTGCAAAGCCTCACAGATGATGTGCAGCAGTGGGTCCCTCAGTCTGTCCTCACTCTGGACACTTGCAGTTGTCACACATGGAAATCAAATGTGTGATAAGCTGCAGGATTCAAACACAAGTGTAACTTATAAATACATGTTCATACTTTTATTCCACAATCAGAGAGAAAGAAACAGAGAGAGAGTGCAGGACAGACAGACAGGTGACAGTCTCAGGTGTATACACTGCTACAAAACAGCACAAGAGAAGGAGGATTTAGTGTTTGTGTTATTACGAGTGCTAAACAAGAAGAGTTCCCAGATGGTACAGTGGACACATGTGTGACTCCTGTGATTAAAGCATCTTTCTTTCAGCTTAACGAGTGAACCGTCAGCTCGTTCAAACACACGTTAAAGTCCGTTTGGCTCGACACCACCGAACAGAGGCAGCAATATAACATAGCTAACATTAACAGTGCAGTGAATCCTGCTTGTGCCGTGATATTCAGGACTGCAAACCGAGCAGCATCACTGACTTTCAGCTTGTTGTGTTTGTGGATATATGACTGACTTTAATAATCCATAAAATCATCACATTCTCTGTAAGATTAAGGTCGACTATTGAACGCCGTATATTTTAAAGTGAAGGCTTTAAAACCAAGTTAGTACAAAATTATCCACACCCACCGCCGCGCTATGAATTGTGGGATATATGGGACCACGAAGCGTGCACCGGACCATGCTTGATATTTGGGGGAATCGACGGCGCATTTGAAGTACACTTCGAATTGGGACAGCCGTCGTCGCGTGGCGGTGACGTAATCGCAGTCAAAATGCGTACTTCAAGTGTGCGGTCTCTTAATTGGGACACAGCCAAAGTGTTCCGCAGGTTACCTCTGTGGTGGCCATCTTGTTTTCCCAGTAGAGTGGAGGCCTGCCTCAGTTGCAGCTCTTTTATAGGCCAGTCTGAATTGAGAAGGTGTGGTCTTTAGAGTATATAAAGCAGGCAGGAAATGGATAGGGGGCCATTTTGAGAAGTTGCTGTCTGTATGTGCTGTATGTGCAAGAGATAATGACAATGACAAGAGACAATAAAGTTAAGACAGAGTGATGTCTGATGTTTTCCTCACCACACCTCTCTGCGTGACACTGGAAAAATAAAGGTGTGTAAGCTCTAAAACTTCTTTGTGAACACTTTTCTACGTATATGATGCTTCTAAAATGTGACACATGTAATGTGATCATCAAAGAACATGAATTGATCAAACTTTTATTTGTATGTTATAATGTTTATCTTACACTGTGTATAATGTTTATCTTACACTGTGTAATTTTTACAGAATAATAATAATAATGGATTGCATTTATATAGCGCTTTTCGAGACCCTTAAAGCGTTTTACAATGCCACTATTCATTCACTTTCACACACTGGTGGAGGCAAGCTACAGTTGTAGCCACAGCTGCCCTGGGGCAGACTGACAGAAGCGAGGCTGCCATCAGCCCCTCTGGCCAACACCAGTAGGTAAAGTGTCTTGCCCAAGGACATAACAACCAAGACAGACAAAGCAGGGGATCGAACCAGTAACCTTCCGGTTACAAGATGAGCTTCCCAACCCCCTGAACCACGATCGCCCCATGCAATGTCTACAACGTTGTTCATTGTATGAATGTGTAATCATGTATCTTTGATAAATAAAATATTTGTACTTTGTGGTTATTGAATAAATATTAGTCCCATATGTCACTGATAAACACGGATGCTAAAGAAATGTTTGATGGAAAAAGGAAATGCAGTGTTTGCTGCTAAACTTTGAGGTGCTAAGTCACCCATAAGAAAATGCCAGCAGGAGACTAGTTGTAATGGGCTTGTGTTTTTCTATATTTATGTGTATTTTTCCATGTGCAGTGTTTTGGTTGATCTCTCTCCTTTTTCTTCCTGTCTACCTACGTCTGCTATTTATGTTCGCACTTCCGGATGTGTTGGGTCGCCAAGGGATTATTCCCGGAAGTGTTCCCGCGCTTGACGTTGCCACATCTCGTCAGCCGTCACCAGCTGCAGCTGATGGCCTCGTTAAGAGTGTGGCTGCGCTCCAGTCATTGGATCCTAGAGTCAAACTCGCCACTACAACCGTGACAGCTATATTTTAAAAACCTCAATTTGGAAGAGATTGCCTAGTCACCATTTTGTGTTTTGTGTGTTCACTAGGAATCGGGAGCGGAATGTGTTTCACGGGAGCAGAGCCACGGGTTGGAAATTGGAGTGGAATTCTGGGAGAATTACCATGGGGGCACAGGGCTGGGATTGTACATAGTTGTGTGTTTTCCACTTTCTGTAAATCCACTGTCCTGCATTATCAGAGTTCTGCATTTTGGGTTTTCCACAACTCCACGGTCTGCCATCGCAGTTCATGACACTAGCAGCCCTGATTCTGTATGTAAAACATGAAAAACTCCACAGCAGTGATACTTGTTCTTACATAGGTGCACTTATTGTTAGTTATGGTACTTTACTGTTCCAATGAAACAAGAAGATCTCATTTAAAGTACATTTTTTGGCCATTCTGTGATCTCATTTACCATTTTCTTTTAATATCTTATGTTTAAGATAGATTCTGTTTTAAATCAGGTTGTGATCCTAAAGTCACTCTCATAGCACTGATTTTCTAGTAATGTACAAAAATTGCAATGTCATCTAAATTTCCAAACTGCCTTTTTTCCAGTGACGGTTATGGTGAAATTTAAGTTATTTTGTGTGACTGCACACTGCCCATGAGATGACCCATTAGTAAGAAGTACAGCAGAAGTTTCATTTCAGTTTTATCTTTATCTATTTATTTCACAATATGTAATCACAGCACAATTTACCCAACTGTGCACTTGTCTTTTTCAGTCACAGTGCCTTTACAACCAGGAGAACCAAAACTGCAAAGACTTTTTGGAATTTTGTAAAGAGCTACCTCAGATCCCTGTGAAGCAGCTGTTTCACATGGATCACGTTAAAGCCGTCCTCCTCCACTATCTCAGTGGTCAAAGTGAGATCCTCACTTTCTGAAATAACTTTATTTATCAGAGGTTTCTCCCATTGGTAAAGGGTGGGCCACCTCTATTTTAAATTGCTATATTGGTGGAATGGGGAGGAGCCCCCACTTCGAAGTCTTTGTAGGCCCAGAGTGGCTGCTGTGTGAAGATGTACCTGACTCTCTCTGGTGTCCTCAACCGTCTCACACTGAGGTGGAGCGTGACACAATCACCTTCTCAGCAGAGCACACAACACTCTGCAGTTTCTGTCCCTGATAGTGGCTCCAGCGTACCATACGGTGATGGAGAAGGTGAGGACGGACTCGATGATTGCAGTGTAGACCTGCATCATCGTCCGTGTTGGCAGGTTGAATTTCTTCACCTGCCTCAGGAAGTACATCCTCTGCTGATTCTTCTTATGACGGAGGTGATGGTGGGCTCCCACTTCAGGTCCTGGGTGATGGTGGTACCCAGGAAGCGGAATGAGTCCACAGAGGTGATGAGGGTGTCAGTCAGGATGATGGGGGGGAGTGGGGCTGTGTGCTTCCTGAAGTCCACAATAATCTCCACTGTCTTCTGGGCATTCAGCACCAGGTTGTTGTGGCTGCACCAGGACACCAAACGTTCAGCCTCCATCCTGTAGGCAGACTGATCCCCATCCGAGATGAGTCTGATAACGGTGGTGCCATCTGCAAACTTGATTAGCTTCACAGACTGGTAGTACCAGTTGGTGTACAGGGAGAAGAGCAGAGGAGAAAGAACACAGCCCTGAGGGGAGCTTGTGCTGATGGTCCAGGAGTCCGAGACATTCTTTCCCAGCCTCACATGCTGCTTCCTGTCCATCAGGAAGTCAGTGATCCACTGGCAGATGGGATCAAGCACATTCATCTGGGAAAGCTTGCCTTGGAGAAGGTCTGGAAGGATGGTGTTGAAGGCAGAGCTAAAGTCCACAAACAGGATCCTGGCATAGGTTCCTGGGGAATCCAGATGCTGCAGGATGAAGTGTAGAGCCTTGCTGATAGCATCATCTACAGACCTGTTGGCTCTGTATGCAAACTGCAGGGGGTCCAGGAGGGGCGCCGTGAGGGTCTTGAGATAGGACAGAACCAAGCGTTCAAACGACTTCATGACCAAAGATGTCAGAGCCACAGGTCTGTAGTCATTTAGTCCAGTGATCCTTTGCTTTGTGGGAACAGGGACTATGGTGGAGGACTTGAAGCAGGCAGGCAGGCACATGACATGGGGGGTGTTGTGGGTGAAGTGTTTGATGGTGGTGATGGCTCTGTGGTGGTGGGAGAGGGAGAGGTGGGGGAATGAGTGTCCAAAGTGTCTCTGGCTACGTCCATACTAGCCCAGATAGATTTAAAAACGGTGTTTTCATCTGAAAATGCTCCGCGTCCACACTAGCATTTTCAATTGTTTTCACAGAGTTGTGCATCCACATTGAAACAACCGAAAACGCTTCCCAGATAGCAAGGAGACATTGAAACAATGTTTAGTCAATATCAGGCGATGTCATAGAATCAACGTTGAGATCTGACGTTGACCTAACGTCACTCTTGCACCCTTTTTTAATATTGTAACAACGTCAGGTTTTGATATTGAATCAATGTTGAACGCTGACATTGATTCAACGTCAAAATTTCAAACACTGTTAATGTTGAAACAATGTCAGATTCTGATATTGAATCACTGTTTAACTCTGATGTTGATTTTGCATCACTTTTGCACCCTTGGTTACTATTGAAACAACAATAAAGTAATGATTAAAAATCAGTACTTAACAGGTATTTGTATCAATACTAAACCGCTGCAAATTACCAGCAATACTTAAACCTGCAAAAAAGACAATTGTGTATGATCCACAAATAGGAAACCCATTATATGCTGGACATAGTCTTACAATTTGTCATGTCCACAATAATATCCTTATAATAATAAGCATCTAGCATTATGTAATATAAAAAATGACAAGACATCTGTATCAATAACAAAGTAATTTATTATATTAAAAAAAGTTTCTTTGTTACATGTATTGGTTACAGGTCACTTATTTATTTTAGTGTACTCGGGGATCGAGCTGGATATCGGGCATCCTGCACCACCCATGTGATCTGGAGCGTAGCGGAGACATTTCTGCACTGCTTGGGCAAAGGCAAACTCAGAAACAGCGTTTACCCCCACCTGCTGAGTCAGGCCATCTAGGACACAAACAAACAAAAAGAAGAAGAAGAAAAAAAGGCCAAATTAGAGCTTAAATATGAATAACCTCTTGCCAATTGTCTTCAGCAGGGAGAAATTATGGGATTAATATGAAAGTCACAAGGCAGAAATCAGCTAACTGCTGCCTGACTTTGATTCTCAAAAAGCCATTAGCTGAAAAGCTCAAAGCCTAATTTTCTAGAGATAAAATGAATAAACCAAACTATTTGCAGTGAAATGTATTCCTATTCCCATTTGTTGGATCTTTCAACGATAGCCTCTGTTGTATATTCAATCAGAACATACAGGAGAAGGCCATTTTTAAGCAGTTTAACTGAATTTGACAATTTCTAAAGTTCAGGTCTACAAAAGTCCCATAACCTTTAAGAACTTATCATTGCTTTATTTGCCTCCGCTCATTGCAGTTTGTTGTGGAAGTTTTCCATTAAATAAAGTCTGCAGACGAGCGGTGAGCAGTAGCTAACATTCTTTAATCAAAACACAAAGAACAGACAACCAAGCTTGGTAGAGCCTGCATGATCGTGGGACAAACGGTAAGCAGAGTCTCCCTGAGCCTAACATGGCTCTCAGTTAAATACCTTCTCCAGGAACAAAAGGCAGTACACAGCTGTTTCACACCTTAAGGTTCACACTCCCTTGCTACCTCCCAGAGTCCTCAAAGAGACAAAAGATTCTTCCTGCAGAGTTGTCTGCTTCCCCCATCTTCCTTACCAGACCACCACCATCTGTCTAACTGTATCCACTGTCTCATCTTGCCATTTTGCTCCAAAAGTGCCAAATGTCCAACTCAGGCAGTCTTTTCAAAGGTCCATTCACACACAGTGAAGCTGCAGCTTGTTGGAAATGCACATCTCCATCCTCCATCTATGATGATGGTGTTTTCTCCATGCTGATGCTGTCTTGCACAGCTGGTGCTGCTGGACCTTTTCTTTCACTGCTCAGGATACTGCTGTCTCTTGACCTGCTGTGAGCTCTTGATATCCATCTCATTGTTCTGGAACTGCATTGCTGTCTTCAGGGAGAGATTCAGCTTGTTTTCTCAGGGTGACAAACACTTGGAAGTTAAGCTGTAAAACAATTCAGCCAAAACTTGGCCTGAGTGTTTCTAAGGATGTCAACCTATAATATTCTTCCGACTGCTGCATGTTGAAAATTGATCCGGGTCTGCTCTTCACCTGCAAGTAACACACTGAGACATTTTGATCATTGTTCTCACTGCTTAAAACAACACATGTCCCCTCTCTGGTTCTGAACTCCCATTTCTTAAAAACCCAGAGAGAGTGTAGTTGTTCTACGTTGAAAACCACCAAACCCTCTTCCTATTTTTATTGCTTATTTTCATCAACAATTCTGCAAATTTTGTGTGTGTATGTGTCTGTCCACCCTAGGGGAGCTGGTGGCCTGCAGTACCACCTTCTCCCGCTAGTTACAAACAACTTTTACACACATTTCTACACTCCTCTCTTTTTTTTTTACTCTTTTTTCCCCTTGTTTTGTTCCCCATTTTCAACATTTTTTAACCCCATTTTTACTGTTTTTACACCCACACATCAACCTATTAACTCACTTGTTCACAGAGATGGGCACTTGTAACGCGTTACTGTAATCTGATTACTTTTTTCAAGTAACGAGTAATGTAAGGGATTACTATTGCAAAAACGGTAATTAGATTACCATTACTTTCCTGTAGGAACGTTGCGTTACTGCGTTACTAAAACCGTGATTTTTTGCGAGAATGTCTCTGACAGTGACGTAAGCGAGTGCGACGTTCGTGGCAACAGCTGTGTGCAGATCAACAATGGATAATATATTGAGTGCGGGAGAGAGTATGAGCATGAAGCATTTAAAGCGTGGAAGTTCTGACCTTACTTTGAGTTTGATTCCATAAAAAGTGACAAAAACATTAGTGTCCGCTGTGCGTGGGAAGAAAACTTCTTTTTACAGCGAAAAAAACCCCTAAACTTCCAAGCAAGCACCGAGTGCGCTACGACGTAATGGGAAATTCACAGAGAAACTCACGGATTCTTCAACTGACCGCTGCGGCACACCTGCACCAGGGTAAACCTCCGCCTGCCCCACTCCTGCTTTATAGGTGAAAATAGAGCAACAGGACCGCTAGTCTTTGATTTTATTTATTTTCTGCTGTGGTTTACTTGCATCTATTTGAAAGATTGAGTGTAAACACAAAAAATATTTTATTTTATGTGCTGGAATGTGCAGAAAATAGGTTTAAATGTTAAACAAATCTCTTCCAGTCAGAGAATGTTGCATATAATTAAGATTTTGCTTGATGCATAAAGTTAAAAGATTTAAAGTTTAAAGTTTTAAAAAGAGACGTTTCCATTTGATTACATTTTGTATGATGGATTATGCAGAAAAAGTAGAATTAGGCTGAAAGATCTATCGCTTTATCACCTATTCAGGTTGTAAATCGTGTTTTTAAAAAGTAACTAAGTAACTAAGTAATTAATTACTTTTGAAAATAAGTAATCAGTAAAGTAACGCAATTACTTTTTTGGGGAAGTAATCAGTAATTAGTTACTGATTACTTTTTCAAGTAACTTGACCAACACTGCTTGTTCAACATTTCTTTTCCTTTCTCCCCAAATGTTCTTCTAACTTTTAACTGGTACATGCTCAGGGAACCCTTTCTCACACAACCATTCTCTGCAATCTTACACACCACACATTTACCCAGTTCTTACCATACAGTCATGCATTGAGTTTTGTCCCTGGCCGCCTGGTGGAAGGCCTGCCGCTTTACTGGACCCAGTTTCCCTTTACTACACGAGGCGTCCCCCATGAGGTTCCTTCCTTCTACGGACCAAGGAATGAACGCCACCACTCCACGCACTGTAGTACGCAGAAATGGTCTCCGAACCGCTGTCCCTGTGGCATACTTGGACCGAACACAGACCTAGGCCGGCTTCTCCCCAACAACATGCCCGAGCCACTGTCCTTGTGATGGGCCATTCCCAACACAAGCCTGGGCCTCAAACCGCCAGGATTTTCCCTCCGGAGACTCGAACAACGGAGTCGGTCAGAAAAACAACTATATCCCATAAGTGATGGCTTCACATTTTGCATTCAGGTTTAAGTAGTTCAATCTGTTAAAACTGTTTACAATTTAGCCTTTGACATATAAATGAAATCCTATGTAAAATGTCAAAGTACAATATTTTAGAACTTTCCTCAGACTCTCTAGAATCTAAAAAAGCAAAATATGATGATATTCAGCAGCATAAATTAGTGTTTTGAAGTTAAGATTACAATGAAATTGTGATGCAGCTCATTGTTTCAAAGCATACTGTCATTAGAGAAGGCACTGAACGCACATTACATTATTACCTGGTACTTTCACATGTGGGCCCTTTGATTTTGGAGGTTGCTCATCATCAGAGTCTGTAACTGTATAAGGGATTTGGTCAAAAAGAAAACAAAACATTAGTATTGAACTGCATTGTGTCTTTTGCTTATTTTGCTCTAAGTCACAGTACAATTTACAACACACAAAAATGGTAAAAAACTAATAATAATTTGAAGACACGAGTATCTTACTTATTTATGGTTGGTTTGTACTTTACTGATCTGAAATGAGAAAATGAAAAAAGCAAAATCTCTCCCTTCCATTCTACTTTTAAATACTCTAGGAACAACAAGTAGGCCTGCAGTGTGAGAGCGAAGTGCTCTAATAGGGTGATATGTAGGGGTGGGTTTTAATGATCGATTCATCGATTAAAATCGATTCTGGCTTGGATAACGTGAAATTGATTCATTAAAATCCTGAATCGATTTTTTAATATAAATTTATTTTTCCCGAAACGCCAGAATCTCAGGTGAAACCTCACAAAATTTCAACAACCACCAAACAGCTAAGACAGTAAATGAGAGCAGGAACACGGATTCTGCACAAAGATGTAAACACACAGCGCGGACCCGCGGATCAGAATCATTGAGATGTCGCCTTTCTCACCTGACGGGCGCTGCAGGTTTAAGCGGCTGCGCGCGCTCCCGCGGACGGCAATCACTTTCTGGCAGACAATCACTTTTTGGCACAACAACTGCACGGACACGGTCGGGGCTGAAAGCCGACAGCTCGCTGATTCTGATGTTTCGGCGGGTCTGCGCTTTGTGTTCACGCCCTTTTTGCGCTGATTCTAAAGCTGCTAGTTTTATCTCTCTCCAAACAATATTGACCGAACTAGCAGCAAAAGAAGATCCAAACTACGCTTCACATAAACATCGTCATGAACTCTGACTTTTACTGTTTTGCTTCCACCACGATAAAATCACACTTCATGCACAGCTCTCTCTCTCTCTCTCTAAACAGTTTCCCGTTTAAAAATCTGTTTTCTGCATTATTCGCTTGCTTGTTACGCACAAGTCTACTGTTGTTTACAGCGCTGTCGGCCGCTGTTTTTTTTTTCCTTTTACATTCTTCCGAAAAGAAAACCTAATTCCTGCCGTTCAATACTGAACAAATTTAAACTTTTTAAAATTATGCAAAATGCAAAACGCTCACGCTCACACCTTTGATAAAGTCTCAAAAGTGTCAGCTTCCTTTTTATAGATACAAAAATATGTAAATGTACTGATCTGAATTATAATATTTCTGACTGTCAAAATTTCCCAGATTCAAATCGAATTTAATTGAATCGAATCGAATTGAATCGAATCGAATTGAATCGAATCGATTTGGGACCTTGTGAATCGGAAACGAATCGATTCTAGAAATCAGTGACGATACCCAGCCCTAGTGATATGGTACTACAAGGTCATTAAGATAAGATGGGGCCTGATTATTTAAGACCTTATTTTTAGGACATCCTGATAATAATGACTTACAGTAGTCCAGCCTGGAAGTAATAAATGGTAAATGGCCTGTATTTATATAGCGCTTTATTAGTCCCTAAGGACCCCAAAGCGCTTTTACATATCCATCCATCCATCCACCCATTCACACACACATTCACACACTGGTGATGGCAAGCCACATTGTAGCCACAGCCACCCTGGGGCGCACTGACAGAGGCGAGGCTGCCGGACACTGCCGCCACCGGGCCTTCTGACCACCACCAGTAGGCAACGGGTGAAGTGTCTTGCCCAAGGACACAACGACCGAGACTGTCCAAGCCGGGGCTCGAACCAGCAACCTTCCGATTACAAGGCGAACTCCCAACTCTTGAGCCACGATCGCCCCTATGAACTAGTTTTTCAGCGTCACTCTGAGACAGGATATTTGTAACTTTAGAGATGTTGCACAAATGGAAGAAAGCAGTCTTACATATTTGTTTAATATGTGCATTGAAGGACATGTCCTGGTCAGAAATGACTCCAAGGTTCCTCACAGTGTTACTGGAGGCCAAGGTAATGCCATCCAGAGTAAGAATCTGGTTAGATACCATATTTCTAAGATTTTCAGGGCCGAGTACAATAACCTCAGTTTGATCTGAATGAAGAAGCAGAAAGTTAGCGGCCATCCAGGTCTTTATGTCTTTAAGACATTCCTGTAGTTTAACTAATTGGTGTGTGTTACCTGGCTTCATGGACAGATAGAGCTGGGTGTCAGCATAGCAGTGAAAATTTATGCTATGTCTTCTAATGATACTGCCTAGGGGAAGCATGTATAATAACAGAATTGGTCCTAGCACTGAACCCTGTGGAACTCCATAATTAACCTCAGTGTGTGAAGAGGACTCTCCATTTACATGAACAAATTGGAGTCTATTAGATAGATATGATACAAACCACTGCAGTGCAGTACCTGTAATACCTACAGCATGTTCTAATCGCTCTAATAGGATATTATGGTCGACAGTATCGAACGCTGCACTGAGGTCTAGCAGGACAAGCACAGAGATGAGTCCACTGTCAGAGGCCATAAG
Source organism: Pelmatolapia mariae (assembly GCF_036321145.2). Lineage (NCBI taxonomy): Eukaryota > Metazoa > Chordata > Actinopteri > Cichliformes > Cichlidae > Pelmatolapia > Pelmatolapia mariae. The sequence continues at coordinate 30,769,051 of NC_086228.1, read as the reverse complement.
AAGATCATTTGTAACCTTCACTAAAGCTGTTTCTGTGCTGTGATGAGCTCTGAAACCTGACTGAAACTCTTCAAATAAGCCATTCCTCTGCAGACAGTGTTGGGAAGGTTACTTTTAAAATGTATTCCACTACAGATTACAGAATACATGCCCCAAAATGTATTCTGTAACGTATTCCGTTACGTTACTCAATGAGAGTAACGTATTCTGAATACTCTGGATTACGTAATATATTATCATGCTTTTTACAACTACATGAATGTGATTTAGTACTATTACTGAAGGTCCGCGGCTCCGAACCGTAGTAAAGGGACCTCTGGCTAATACCGCGGGTTCCGTGTCGGGCTTGTAGCCGAAAAATAGCTTTACTTTGTTGTCTGGGTCAACTTTGCTTGACAGAGAGAGGCGTTGAAAGGCTGCTCCAACGGAACTTATTGTTTTCGGAGGAAACACGAACCCAGTGTACAGTCGAGTCTTAATAGGTTACTTACAACTGGGCTCGTCAGGCACTCTTCTTGGCTGCAGTGGTTATTATTATATTTACATGCTTCCAGCTCCTGTTTCTGCTCGGTGACAGCTCGTACTTTTCCTTTTTCTCCCTCCTCTTGCTCATAGACACATAACGGGTATGGCAGTCCATTCTCCCTGCAGCACGGACTGCACTGCCCATCAGGCTACATTCTTTAGAGCTATGCCTGTAGCATTCTGCCTATTAGCTTAGCACAACAACAACAACAAAAAGGCGCTCTCTCACCCAGGAAACACACAGAGAGAGAGAGCGTCACCCTGTAACTATGGCAACCGTAACGCTGCCGCCTGGAACAACAGAACGTAGCTGTCAAACAAACCCAAACAGTCCTGACCCGCCACAACATGAAACAGGAAAGTACCGCCGTGTAATCCATTTATTTCAACAAAGTAACTGTATTCTAAATACCACCTTTTTAAACGGTAACTGTAACGGAATACAGTTACTCATATTTTGTATTTTAAATACGTAACGGCGGTACATGTATTCCGTTACTCCCCAACACTGTCTGCAGATGATCTGTTAGCTGTTTGATAACTACTCTTTCAAGGATGTTTGATATGAAAGGAAGGTTGGAGATTGGCCTATAATTAGCTAAGACTGCTGGGTCTAGAGATGCTTTTTGAGTAAAGGTTTAACTACAGCCAGCTTGAAGGCCTGTGGTACATAGCCGATTATTAGAGATAGGTTGATCATATTTAAGATTGAAGCATTAATTAATCGCAGGACTTCTTTGAGCAGTTTTGTAGGAATGGGGTCTAAAAGACACGTTGATGGTTTGGAGGAAGTAATTATTGAAGTTAACTCAGAAAGATCGATTGGAGAAAAAGAGTCTAACTTAACATCAATGGTACTGAAAGTAGCTGTAGATAATATTACATCTGTGGGATGATTATTGGTCATTTTTTCTCTAATGATTAAAATTTTATTTGTGAAGAAGTTCATGAAGTCATTACTAGTTAACGTTAAAGGGATGGTTGGCTCAACAGAGCTCTGCCTGTTTGTCAGCCTGGCTACAGTGCTGAAGAGAAACTTAGGGTTGTTCTTATTTTCACAGTTTACCTGCATGCATCCTCCTCCTCACCTGTCAGCTGTTTAACACCTGCTGCTAATTCAAGAAACACACCCACGTTACCTGGTGATAGTCACAGTTTAACTGGGCAGCCGGTGCTCAATATCAGTGGCGGTCCTAGCCTGTTTGGCGCCGCGGGCGAACAGTCCCTCTCCCCCCCCCACCCCCCACCCCCACCACACACACACACACACACACACACACACACACACATAAAACATATTAAGGATTGTACATTAACATAAAACTGTTGTTGGAACCATACTGAATTTCGCCAAAGAAACACACACACACACACATATGAAGAGAGAGAGAGTATGCATAGTATGCAAATGGCTACCAAACAGCCATCATAATTTGTCATACAATGAGAACAGGACAAATCAACAATTGACACTGACTAATTAATATTAAAATCTGTAACATAAGGTATTGTTTGGAGTTTAGTCTGTTACTGTTACTATTTTTACCATTTCTTCTTGGAGCAACTGTAACCCACATGATTTTCTTAGGGATTAATAAAGTATTCTGATTTTGATTGTTTCAGGATGACCTGCCATTATCCAATGAACCATCTGCTTACCTGTATCTTTTGCTCGTTTCTCCTCCTCTTCTTTTCTATTTTTTCTAAACTGAGCACCTGATGGCTTTGAACTTTTCTTGTGCATCTTCCACTGGTTTTAATTTTTCACTCCAGTATAAACACCCATCCCCCAACCCGAGGATCATCACAACATAACCTAACAGACCTACACCTTAGTTCACAGATTCACTTTGTCTAGGGTTTATTTCTGGGATTTCGTACAACCCAGGATTCAAATCATGAATACATAATGGGCTTGGATTTACAACATTATGAATGAAATGTGCTCTATTTAAATCATCAAACTGTAAATTATAAATTTTAAATTGTTATTGATCCCTTTACCCCTGGTCCTAAAGTGTATATTTATTTTCTTACTCTTCTTATATTTATTGTTTCTTTACTTGCACTGCTGTAACTGGAGCCTCGTCGTCTCGTCTCTCTATATACTGGACTGTATGTAGCGGAGATGACAATAAAGTTTACTTTGACTTCAGCAGCGCGCAGGCGCACCGAGGGCTCTCGCGCTCACTTTTCGCGTATCGAAAAAACATTGGTGCAAATTATAAGTCTGTATCATGATGTCTGGTGTTTTCGTGTTTGTTGGTTTGTTTTTATTTTCTTTTATTTTGCGAGTTGGTTATTAGATGTTGCTCCAGCCAGCCAGAGACTCCCCTGCCGCCCCGCCCTCTCCTCCCTGTGCCGCAAGCAGCAGGCGCACCTCACAAATGGAGGGCGCCCTTACTCCCAGCAAATGGGCGATAGCAAACCGATCGGTGCCTACGACATTCCCACTATGCGCTGGCTGATGTCGGGGCAGCATGAGTATGAGCAATTTTTTTTTGTTTGCCGATGCCCGTGATGCCGCCCCCCACCACAATGCCGCCCCAGGCAACCGCCCGTGTCGCCCGTTTCAAAAACCGCTACTGTTGCCCCACCTGGGGCACACAACAACAGCCTATCCTTAAATGACTGTGTTTGCCCATGTATATCCCAGGTGGAAAACCCAAGTGGGTCCTACATGTGTTTCCCATGTTTGACCCAGCTAGGACCTACTAAAAGTGCCCACTTGGGATTGCCCATATGGGTTTAATGTGAAAAACCCAAGTAGGCCCCATACAAAAAGCCCAGTTTGAGCCCATGCCCACATGGTACCCATCCAGCCTGAGCAAAAAGCAGGTGGGACCCATATATACATGTTGGCTGGGTAAGCAAAAAAGAGAAAGGATTCAAATTCTATATTTCTCAGTATTTGTAAACAGCGGTCCCACGTTTATCACGGGTGTTATTTTCCAAAAATAACCAGTGATATGTGAAATCAAGTAGCCAGTTTTAATTTTTGACGGTTTCGTCGACATTGTTGTGTTTGTTGGGGAAAAAACGTACAAACATACAGTACTGCACTTCAGAGTCACACTGCTAGCGATCGATGCAGCGATTCTGTACTGTACAGGAGAGACGTCACGGAGGAGATCGTCTGCAGCGATCAGCACGCAGGACACAATGTGATGTAAAAAAAAAAAAAAGCATGCAACCTAAAAAACACTCTAAAAAATCAGCGAAACAGCGAGGTGAAAGGTGAACTGCGTTATAGCGAGGGGCCACTGTAATTTTGAAGGTATGTCACAACATACCCTTCGTAAATTAGTGATGTGCGGATCGATCCTGAAATATCGATTCCTCCGATACCAATCATTTATGTTCTAGAATCGATTCTCACATTAAAATATCGATATTTTAGTAATTTAGGGTAAATTTGTAGTTTATCATTAACAGGAACACATTTGAAAGAAACTATATCATTCGGATTGTCTACATTCAAAGGAACTACTTCCTCTTCCGCCTTTCATAGTCATGTGCGAAATGCGGCTGTATAAATGTCTCGCAGCCGCTGGCGTGCGCACTCACAACAATAGCTGAGCGTAATTGGAGTCATCTTGATGCATTCTCAATCATCCAGGAAAGTAAATCTCCAAAAGTTGATCAACTTTTGGTAATTGGAGTCATGTGCGGACGTATTTACCTCCACAAACAGCTGAGACGTGGTTTCCGATACATGTGGCAAAAAAGTGAGGTGTTGTGGCCATACTTGCCAACCTTGAGACCTCAGAATTAGGGAGACATTCAAAAGGGCTGTTGGGGTGGGGTGGGGGGGGTTATAAATAAATTTTACAGTGTTTATTTATCGGATAAAATACGTTAAATGTCACCGTTATTATTGGCCGACCCGGAAACAGCGGGGTGTCCAAATTCAGAGGCTGCTTCCACCTGAGGACCAGGCCTTCGCCGGTCTAAAGAAAATAAAAAAATTCGGTATTCTCCCGGAAAAATCGGGAGGGTTGGCATGTATGTTTGTGGCAACATCACTAACCTTGTCAAACACCTCAGAGTAAATCATATCACAGAATATGACGAGCGTATGTTGAGGCGAACTGAAGAGGAGGAGAGGGACAGGTGCTGCTAGGGCGAGACAGACTTCTCTCACGGAGTCCTTTAGTGCTGCATAGGGATGGGTACCGGTGTCCGGTGCCATGATGGCACCGGTTCTGACATAAACGGTAGTAACCAGACCGAAAAGCAGCGCACATTTCGGTGCTTTGTTTCGGTGCTTTTTTTTTTTTTTCTGAGCCAATTCTAGCCAATCATTTTACGTTTCCGAGGATAGTAGGCGGGCCCAGGTACGTACGTTCTTTTAGAGCAGAGCTACAGATTAAAAATGCCCAAGGCGAAGCGGTCAAAAGTCTGGCTGTACTTCACAGCAAAAGATGCAAACTCAGCAGCCTGCAACAAGTGCTTTAAGGTGATACTGTGATACTGTCAAAGGAGGTAACACCTCGAATCCGATGAAACACCTGGCGACGCATAGCGTTTTTTTAAAGCCGAGAAATGCGCCGTGTTTGATAGCTTGCTGCGAGACCTCACACCGAGCACATCTACTGCGGGTGTGGTGCCTGTTATCGGACCCGGAGTTAGCAACATCCCCCAAAAACTCGAAGAGTAGAGTCCTGGCCCCTAGCCCTGCCAGTGTAGCAGAAATGATGAGGATGATGATGGCAGCAGCAGCCGTTCTTCTCTGCGTGAGTAGCTTAATGTTGTTCGTGTGTAATTTATGTTGAGTAGGCTAACCACGTTATTACATTAATGCATGTAAGGTGAACTAGCAAACAGCGTCGTAGTTACATGCGGCTGTCTTCTTGTTTGATGGCAGATACTCCCTTCACCCTGGCCAAAAAGGCTAAAATGACCAAAGAAAAAGTGGAAAAAAGTTTAACATGAGAGGTTTTTGGACAAAGTTTGTGTTTTTTTTCCCATTGTTTAAGCTCTGCTTCCAGCCAAGAGTGATACCATATATGCCCTATAGCTGAAGAAAAGGCTAACATTGTTATCTTTTTACAAAAAACAGCTGAACATGAGAGGTTTTTGGACAAAGTGTGTGTTCTCCATTCTTTAAGCACCGGTTTGAGCACCGTTTAAGCACCGGCACCGTTTCAAAAGTACCGGTTTGGCACCGGTATCGGATAAAACCTAAACGATACCCATCCCTAGTGCTGCAGGCTGGCAAGGTGTTCAAATAGCGCACAACTTCAGTTTTTTTATTTCTATATGATGAACTCTGCATTATTAAGTGATAAGAACAAGTAATCTGATGTCCTGTAATCATTATGACGCTATAATTTGAGATACAATAAATAAAATAAATTTTTGTACAAAGTATCGGTATCGGATCAGTATCGTCGATACCACCCTGAATATTACTTGGTATCGGATCGGAAAGGAAATCAGTGGTATCGCACATCACTATCGTAAATACTAATGTACCAGCAATCGTTCATTTTTTGTGTGGTTTTTTCTCACGGTTTGTTAACATGCTGTGTAGGTGTGTACTTGACAAGCTGATATCGACATAACGGGGGAAACATCTGGTTTGACTATTGTTCACCTGTAGTTTGAATGCTGAACATTTGTCTGTTTAAATCATAAGAATTGTCACTATACAGAGATGTGCTTCTGAATGTGGACGATGTGTCTTCTGATTCTGTAATGCAGTTCTGCTTGTGTTGAGTGATGTAAATAACCGATTGATCTAAATGCTTTAAACGTCAAAATTGATCATTAGATTTTTTTTTATGACACAACAGTGGTGAGTGTTCCCACATTCTGCTCTTTGTGACTTAATGCAATCTTTCCGTTTCCGTTTTTTGGACATGATTTTGGAGTATATCTTCGCAGTAGCGATTGACCGCAAAGTAAAGCTACCGGAAATGTACAACCCTACATCCGGTCTCAAACCAGGAAGTTAGCATTTTCTCGTGCACAGGGTCTATTTAGTTTTCGCTGTCAAAGTCGATTTAACTGAAGTTACGTGTTTCCGGTTACTGTGGAGGTTGCTATATGGCGCTCCCCAGTGGCTGCAGCCAGGTGCTCTTGGATTTATTTGCTCTCTCTCCTCCTTAGACATGTTTTTTATGTTAGTTATAATTCAGAATTGGCGACTGGAACAGGAATGACACATACGAACATCAGGAAATAAAAACCCGATAAATAGTGATGGCCAAATGAAGCTTTCTGAAGCACTGAAGATTGGATTGAAAAACGGTTCATTACTTGAAGCTTTTCAACACAGTCCTCTCTGGTGACATCTTGTGGCCAAAAATATGAAGCTTGAATCCACAAAATAAAACCAACTGCTTCATTATGATTGCTCACTCTACAGAGTGGAATTCTGTCTGATATTGGGCCGCCGTTGTGTTGCTTTGAACGCGTATTTTTTGGGGTTAGAAAATGTGGTTTATTTGTGTAATAAATAATTTTGACCAGTAAACTTTCCTTGTTTAAATATGCACCATGGTGTGGTCTTTCTTTGTTTGTGACTTCTTGATGGTAAATACAATAATTGAAAAATACCACGTTACATATAATATACATATAATAATGTACAACACATTATGGAGTATGCTTCTGCTGTGAGGTCCTGCCTTCATGCGCTTATGCAATTAATCGCTAGACGGGTATATTTATAAATAATATTATATTAGGGAAATTTTCCTATACATATTTTTGACCTGGGGGTAGAATTGATTGTGAAATGGAAAGGGAAAATGCTTATGAACTTGCAAATTAAAAACATGATGGATTTAAGGTAACCCTTTTTCATTTTTATTTAAGAAGAGAATTTGTTCCACTGTGCGATGGCCGAACCTGTTACTTTTTGGGGCGATAATTTCTCCTGCCTTAAGGAAAATCCCTTCACATGGAACAGAAGAGGCTGGAGTGCAGAAAAACTGGTAGAGATGCAGTTATACAGTCTACTTGGGCCCCACAAACTATCAGCTAAAGAGAATAAATAAATTAAAGTGCTGCACATTTGGCAGACTAACATTTTAAGATTAATTAAACAATAAAATATATATTTTTATAACATTAAATGTTACGAGTCAAATGAAAGTCTTTCTACAGTTATTTAATTATATTTAAGATAAGATAAGATAAGATAAGATAACCTTTATTAGTCCCACACGTGGGAAATTTGTTTTGTCACAGCAGGAAGTGGACAGTGCAAAAGTTATGAAGCAAAAATTAGAATAAAATAAAATAAGAATAAATACAGTACACAACTGTACAGAATAGAATAAAATAAAATACTATATACAGTAGAATAAAATAGAATAAAATATACAATAGGATAAAAATAGAATACAAATGCTATATACAACTGAGTAAAAATACAACGATGCCGGAAGAGATTATTGCACATTAGTGTTATTGCACATGTGTGAATGTGTGTGTTTGATCAGTTGAAGTCTTTGTTGTGGAGTCTGACAGCAGTGGGGAGGAAAGACCTGCGAAATCTCTCCGTCCCACACCGTGGGTGCCGCAGTCTCCCACTGAAGGAGCTGCTCAGTGCTGTCACAGTCTCATGCATGGGGTGGGAGATGTTGTCCAACAGGGATGACAGCTTAGCCACCATTCTCCTGTTCAGTCTCTTCCTGTCCCCAGCAGAGATGCTGCTGCCCCAGCAGACCACACCATAAAAGATGGCTGAGGCCACCACAGAGTCATAGAAGGTCTTCAGGAGTGGGCCCTCCACTCCAAACGACCTGAGTCTCCGCAGCAGGTACAGCCTGCTCTGCCCTTTCCTGTAGAGGGCGTCTGAGTTATGAGTCCAGTCCAGTTTGCTGTTCAGATGAACACCAAGGTACCTGTAGCTGTCCACAGCCTCAATGTCCATACCTTGGATGTTCAGTGGTTGCAGTGGAGAATGCTTGTGCCTGCGGAAGTCTACCACCAGCTCCTTGGTTTTACTGGCGTTGATCTGGAGGTAGTTCAGCTGGCACTATATTATGAAAAGCAGATTTTTGACATTTTACATTTTTCCCATTTTCAGATAAAATGGACACGCACAAAACAAAAGCAAACAGCCAGAACACAAAGCTAGAAAACCCACCCGATTGACCAAAATCAACTCAAAATGCTCCCACACAACAGAACCTCCTCTCTTCCTCGCTGGCTCCATATCTCTCAGTAGAATGATCAGTGGTTTGCTATCTGTCACCATCAAAACACTCCACAAATCCCGCGAATGATTCACTTCCTTACGGTGAATCAGACACCGAAGCAGTTACGTTCTAAATGAACGACACACTAACAGGGTTTTCCAAAGGTCAGTTCTGTTAGTTTCAATATGCCGGTTGTTGTGTGCTAAAAGCAATGGCCACCAGGCCAAAGCAATGGTTTTGACTCTATCAGTGTTAACCCCACCCCCTGAGTTTGATGGGTGAGGTTGACAGATAAAATAAATTCATGGTGAGATCTGAAGGACTCAAGTGTGCCAAAATGAATTAATTAAATACACCATTAAATAATTATTTAAATGTGGCAATAATTAATTAAAATGTGAATTAAATAAATAATTAAATAAATGTGTCAAAAATTAATTAATTAAATGTGTCAAAAATATTTATTTAATTAATTATTTCCAATTTTAATTAATTATTGCCACATTTAATTAATCATTTCATGATGTGTTTAATTAATTCATTATGGCAGTCCTGGCATTTCATAGGACTGAATATACCATCATTATGTAAAAATTCAGTCTCTGCTTTATCTGAGGATGATGTGCATGTTACGGCTGTGGCCATATGAGCACTGTGTGGGCTGTTATGTACTGTCTCTTTACTGTGCTTAAGACTCTTTGCAGGTCCCTCCCCTAATGAAGAGTAGTGAGCAGCTGAGTGGACCGTGGAACACGTGACCGCGTTCAAAAAGCCGTTCTGACAGCTCCCGCGGGGGGAGACTGAAGCGGAAGGGGTGAGCCGCCTTTTTCTTTCGAACAGTTTTCTCCTGTTTTCCGGGCTAGGGAGCGAGGGTTAGTATTGTCATTTGTTTGTTCTGTGTTTTTTCCTTAGAGTTTAGTTAGTTTTCTCTGGTGGGACAAGTTGGTTTTGTTTATTATTTTGGCCTGGGTTCACCCTGGAGCTGTGCTTCATTACCTTCAATAAAATCACCTTTTTTACTCACAACTGGTTTTGGATGTTTGGCTTGGGAATCAGGGCGGGTACTGGTCTCTCTCTCCTCCAACATTATGTGCGTCTCTACACGCCTAGACTAGGGGCGTAACAGTGCAATACTTCTAACATTACAGAAAACAAAGGTTGCTTTGTTTGGTTGTTTCTTCCATCATCTGGGGCGGCCTACAGAGGAGGTCTGAAGATTTCCCCTTGAGAGAGCTGCTGGTGAAGACTGAGTCCTGCTTGATCCCAGGAATGAGCTTCATTCCTGCTGACATTTCTGTCATGATGTGCCTCTGTGGGTCAACAGGACATCTGCCAGAGGACAGCTGTGATAAATGCAGGAAGTTAACGTGCTGATCCAGGAATCCAGACCCAGCCTCAACCTTATGGTCTGCCTCACCTGTTTCCCCAGGGTGAATGTAGCTGCTAAAAATAATGTGGACTCGGAGTCCTGTTGTTAAATGAAAAGAACAAATTACACTTAAAGAATTTGGAGGCGCAAAGAATTTTATTAAAAATGTAAGAAGATTTAAAAGATTTGGGGGGAAATGATGATGAAATGGTCAAAGCAGCTTTGTATTGTATTGCTTGGGATAATTTGGGTTCACACAACATTGGTGGGTTCACACAACATTGGTGAGTTCACTGAGAGCTTCAGTCACTCTGACCCTTTTGCAGATACTGTGGAATCACATGAAGTGATTCACAGCACACATCTAAAAGCAATAATTCTGTTGTGTGCTCTACAAGTTGAAGGCAGTCAAGGAATCAAAAGGATAAACTCTGTTTTTAAAGCTCTGAAATCTTTTCATGTTTTAGGCCACGCCATATTTGTATTTCATTAAAAAAAAGAAATGGATTACATGTGAACTTTTGAACTGACACGTTAAACAATTCAAATAGAAAGAAGCTGATGTGCTAACAAAGCCGTGTGCTGTCAAACCAGATATAACCGAGCCTTCAGGTCAAGCCCTTTAGAACTGGAATTTCTTAAGGTTGCTGACTGTCATAGTCATAAGTCCAAAATCCAAAGGATGACGTGTGGCAGTTAATGCTCCAGCTCAAAGACACTGTTGAAATGAATTGTGCACAAAAGGAAGAGGTTATTTCCTGAGAATCTACTAAAACCCAAACACCATTTCTTTTGGCACTATCGAGCACTTATTTTGAAAAACTTTAATAACATCTGCCAGACATTATCCGAAAGACATCAGATGTTTCAGGCATATCTGTCAGCTGGGACAGGATGCAGTTAGTTTCCATACGTGAAAGGTTGAACTTCTTACCCCTGCAGTGAGAGTTTAGCTTTACAGAAACATCACACTAGTGTTTGCACACACACACAGTATAAAAAGGGGAATTTCCTTGTGTCACAAAATGAGTTGACTGAGTTTAGAGAGCTCGTTTTAATAAGAAATGATGCAGCTGTGTATTTTGTGTATCTTTCTGAATACCATGTGTACTCAGTGACAAAGCACAGTACAAGGTTAAAATGTCTCAACATCACTGACTTGTCCATTGCCGTTATACTTTATCACAGTAAGTATAACGAAGCCATCAAGTCCCTCCTCTTAAACACAGTGTGTTGTCAGAATAAGCATTTTGATGTAGCCACCGTGGAGGGGAAACCATGTTAAAATGCACGTGTGCATACTAAAAAGATTCAAAAGAAAATATTATAATTGTATCCTTTTCCTTTCACATACGCAGAAATAAAAGGTGTCAATTACTCATGTTACACTCTGAAAGCATTAATGTCTCTTATATATATATATATTCATGGGGTTACTTGACTAAATGTAAAATTACTTTTATCTTTTTTCCTCTGACTTTTTTTCCTCTGAATTATCAGGTCCTGCTTGTCATTCCATACGTGACAAAGGACATTCTTGAAGAAACCTTACAGTCAGTTGGGGCAGACACAAATGATGATTTTTAGCTCAGTGAGGAATCTGATTTGCACTTTGAGGCCAGTTCAAGCCTAAAAAGCCATCGCTGCCTGGAAACTGAGATGTAAGTCAAGTATTGCAAACATACTAGAAGTTCCATAAATTGAACCCTTTGTGTGTTTGTTTGCTTGTAGGTCATACTCCTCGTCAGCTGGTGCTTTACCACAACCTCGTCCAGCGGCAGTCCTTGTGCAGCCAGGGCAGAACAAGTTTTCCCAGGAACTGTTGTAGTTACTGGAGAGAAGAACACAGCCAAGTCCACGCATGAGAAGGGAGATGGTCTGGATGGTGGATTGTGACGTGAAGAAAGAAAGCTCTTGGATAAGTAAAAGGAAGAGACCGGAGTATAAAAGCTAGATCTTGCAGTCTCTCTGGTCTTCACTCTCTGGGAGGCTGCTTGCCAAACTCTGTAGTGTTGTTTGTTACAGGCGTCTTCTTACAGTGTGTTGTACATGTGTTTCCAGTTTCCAGTTTTCAGGTATGATTACTCAGGCCATCGTTGTTGAGTTATTTGTTAAATAAACTGAGCAAGCTAAGCTGTGTCTATGGAGTCTCCTCTTTTGTTGCCAATGTCGAGCCAAGTTGGTAACTGTAGCTTTACAATAATAATTACAATAATGAATTATTATTGTTTATATACTATATACTATTATTGATGTGAAGTTCTTATCAATAAAATTAATATAGTCATTGTGCCCTTCTCTGTTTGCCAAGATGTTTTTTCTCCATCAACCCAGAGAAAGGCACTAAAGGTGAGAAGACCAACACACTCATGTGAAGCCAAGAGTCCTTACTCAGGAACTATTCAGGAACTTTCAGATCATGCGTGATGTGATGTGTGAACATGGACTAAAGACACTAAAAGTTACGGCATGTGATGAAGGGCCACACTCACAGCATGAAGGTTTATTTCAGCATTTTTCTATAAACTTTGTGTAAATCTTAGAGAAAAAAACATGTTTAACAGAAGTTTGGTCATGCTAATTCAACAGGAAGGGGTTGTTGGGTTTACTGTTTTCAACACTGCAGTGCAATGAAACTGCAAAGGGAAGTTGGAGAAGCAGGCAAGAAGAGGCTCATGAACACAAACAGAAAACTTCATATAGACTAGTGAACTACAGCGCTGCAGATTACAGCAGGATCCAGTGTAGTGTTGATGGTTTACCTGCAGGGGACAGTAGAGCTCTGTAAAACAAGGGAGCATCCTAAGCGTCCCGGTAAAAAAACTGAACAGCAACATGTAAAGGAACTAATTCATTTGAAAGGAAACTAAAAAGGAAAGGTAGACTTCTCATAAAGATTAAAGGGAAAACAACAAAAGAATGCAGTGTGTATAAGGACTTTTCATAAAACAAAGAACACGTATGACTGTCTAACTTACTGAAAACCAAACTGGTAAATCTGTGCCCTTTACATCAAACTATTCTGGTTTTGGACAGACTGTCTTTGTGAAATACACTACAGACAGTCACAGTTTGTAGTGGCACATTTTAATGTCGAGAATTATTTTGGCTGCGGTCAGGTTTTCATTACTCTGACAGAAACAAGGGACAGCTACAACTCATTTAGTAAGGTCGCATCTCTACCAGCTGATTGCTACAGGCCATTGAAGTACGCATTAGTCTGAACTAAAGTCAGGTTTCATAGTTAAGGTGGAATGGGAGAACCCTTCACTAATATGTGCACACAGTAGTGGAGCACCCATTATTCATATCACTGAAAGCGGTGATGTCTTTCCAGAGCTCCAGCTCGGTGACATTTACATGTAGCTTGTAGAGAACCCCTCACTTCAAAGCAGTTACACTGCAGCAAGGAAACAAAAAGCTTTCAGAGTAGATCACCTGTGTGGGAGGTGAAGAACAAGAAGTTGTTCATCATTAAAGAAAAGGTAAGTGCTAAATAGCTGGCTTGCTGTCATGGTCCTGGGTCTGTGTTTTGTGTCTTTGAATTATTAATATTTTTTGATTTCATTGTTAGTTAAAGTTTCTAGTCTCTTGGTTTCTGTCTCTGTGCCTCGCCTCTGTTCTTTGTGTCACATGTAGTCAAGTGATGTTTTCATGTCTGTTCTTCCCCGGTTCCAGTGTCGAGTCCACGTCTCAGTCTGTGTCTCATGTTTCCTGTTTTACTTTGATAGTTCCCTGTCTTCTGTGTAGCGTGTTCAGCTTTGCGTCCCCCCGTCTCGTTGTGTGTGATTACTCCCAGCTGTGCTCTCCTCCTGTGTCTCATTCCCTCATTATCCTTTTGTGTATTTAATCCCTGTGTTTTCCTCTGCCCGTTCTCGGGTCGTCCCTCGTAACTGTGTGTTTCTAGCACTCCTCCGCTTCCTAGTTTTGTCCAAAGTCTGTTTCTAGTTTTAGTTATGTTTTTCTTGTACAGAGTTTACACAGCCATTAAAGCTGCCTCTTTCAGCGAAACCTTCTATTTCAAGTCCTGCATTTGGATCCTCATCCTGTCTGCCACAGGACTAGACATGACAGAAGGATGCAACCACAAAATGGACCCAGCGGGCTCGGTGAGAGAGAGGCATCTTGCCATCAGTGTGTTTCTGAGAGAGAGGAGGAGCCATGTAGAGATCGAAACTCTCCCAGAGGTTGAGCCTGTGGTCTCAGCTGCCTCTGGACACCCGGAGGTTTTGCCTGGGAGCTCAGCCGAGCCATCTCAGCTTCCTGTCTCCGCTGAGAGCTCAGGCGAGCCATCCCAGCCTCCTCCATAGTCACCTGGGAGCTCAGGCGAGCTTATCCAGCTAGCTACGGACTCCACATTGCTGCTTCCTGACAGCACTAAACATGACATAAACAACCTAACACATGTAAATCTTACATTTTATTGACTTGGTGTCTGAAAGTTTAGGGCCAGAAAAGTTCCAGTAGGGTTAGGGGAGGTGTGTTCACATGCTGGTGCTATACTCTACGCCCCTCTGGCAGCTGTAAATAAACACTCATTAGTGCGTCTGATAGTTACTGTGCTATCTGGCATTTAGTTAAATGATGTGTAATAGTTCATCTGTGTTAATTCCAGTCTCCTCGACATATTCAATTAATCAAAATAATATAATATTTAATAATTATAATTTCTCCAGCCAAGGTAGGACACTAGCCAATGAACTGAAAAATTTGTAAAAATACTAATGAAGAAATGGAAACCAATGTGAACAGATGGAAGAGGTGAAGCAATGGAGCAGTGGACATAGAGCATTGCATAGGCAGATGGTAGAATATGCAGACAGATAAATAGACTCAGAGAATGGGAAAGGTATGGATGCTTCATTAGTTCCTAGTCAATCTCCCTGGTTGGGTTGTTAACCTCTCGGCTCCAGTGCTGATACACCCAAATAGCTTGCATGTATACAGTGCCAAGATGCTAATAATCCAGTTTCATGCTTGACAGTCTCACAGTGTCCAGAGTTAGCATGCTTCAGTGCTCCTTTCAGTGGCTCTGTGAGGCAAACAGACACAAGACGTCTCTTGAGTTGGGGAAGCAAACACAGGGGACTGATCTTAGCTTTCTGCCTATTAAAATGAATTAGCGGTGTAAAGTTTATCTAGTAAGGGAATTTTAAAACCTGTTATTAACAAATGAGAGAGCCAAGAATCCTCTCACATGGTCACATGTAGGAGGACTGAATCAGCCAATAAAGATATGAGAGTCACTTTGGTATGATAGCAACGAGACATCATTAAAACACTGCAGGGTTTTTTATTAGAAGCAAGAACATATTCAATGTAAAGGCTGCACAACACTTATGCCTCCTTTTTTGTTTTACAGTACCTCCATAATAATAACAATGACAGCAAAGGTAACAATAACAATATTATTAGTATATAACGATAATAAAAATAATTAATAAAAATAATAAAAATAAAAGTAGACAATGACTGAAAATAATATACAACAGAAATAAAGTAACTTAGAAGGAAAAGCAAGTAAACATCATCAAAGCAAATAGATACATAAACACACATCATCTGATTGTAATGCAAGGTCATCTTGGTGACCTGAGTGATAGAAATTGTGCTCATATTGCAGAAGGTGTCCTGCTAGTTGTCATCTGGCACAGAGGCCCCCGGTTGCATCTCCCACTCTTCTTGAGCTGAGACAGTAGAGCGGGTGCTAACCTCCTGCAGGGAACTATAGAATAGATTCTCTGTTCAGCACCTCGGCATTCAGGCAGCTGTCTAGCGTGTCTCTCAAATTGCGGCAAAAGTGACTGCATGTAATTTCATAGTTGGAGGTATCTGAAAAAATTACTGTTTGGTAATCCAAGTTTATCTGGTAATAGTTGAAATGACATGAAAGTATCAATTGAATGCAAGTCTTTAACTTTATAAATACCCAGTTCTTGTCACAAGTTGAAAGCCCCATCAGCACAGGATGGAGAAAAAAGAGGGGTTAGACAGGAAGAGGTATCATCCTAAATCCCATACTCATATAAAAGGAGAAATGTTCTGTATTAAAATATTCTAATTTAATATTGATTTAATATTGACTATTTGAAATTTAATTTCAAATAGTTTCACAGCTGAAACAGGTCTGGTCACCTATCTTATTAGCAACTGGACAAACTGTAAAATAAGTATCCATCCATCCATCTGTTTTCTTTCGTTTATCTGGGGCTGGGTCATGGGGCAGCAGCCTAAGCAGAGACGCCCAGACCTCCCTCTCCCCAGGTGCTCCAAGATCAGCCAAGAGATATAATCTCTTCAGTGTGCCCGGGGCTTCCTCCAGGTGGGACATGCCTGGAACACCTCATCTGGGAAGCATCCTTGTCAGATGCCTAAACCACGTCATCTGACTCATTTTGATGTGGAGGAGCAGCGGCTCTACTCTGAGCCCCTCCTGGATGACCAAACTCCTCACCCTATCTCTAAGGGAGAGGCCAGCCACCGTTTGGAAAAAGCTTATTTCCGCCTTTTGTATCCGCAATGTCGTTCTTTCGGTTACTACCCAAAGCTTGTGACCATAGGTGAGGGTAGGGACGTAGATCGGCTGGTAAATCGAGAACTTTGACTTTACACTCAGCTCTCTCTTCACCATGACGGACCGGTACAGTGACCGCATCACTGCAGCCGCTGCACAAATCCGTCTGTCGAGCTCTCGCTCCCGTCACTCGTGAACAAGACCCTGAGATACTTAAACTCCTCCACTTGGGGCAGGAACTCATCCCTGACCCAGATTGAGTACTCCACCCTTTTCCGGCTGAGGACCATGGTCTCAGATTTGGAGGTGCTGATTCTCCTTCCTGCTGCTTCGCACTCGGCTGCAAAATGATCCAGTATGAGCTGGAGGCCACCACCTGATGAAGCCAACAGAACCACATCTATAAAAAGCAGAGATGCGATTCTGAGACCGCACAAGTGAAAGTTTCCACCACTTGGCTATGCCTAGAAATTCTCTCCATAAAAAGGGCAGCCCAGGCGGAGTCCAAAAGCCACTGGGAACAAGTCCGACTTACACAACTGTTTCAAGAGTTTGGTCCATGTAGCCGTCAAGCATTGAATGGCTCATAGCAACGGGCGAGACACCCCATACCCCCGAAGCACCTCCCACAGAGCACTTCAAGGGACACAGTCGAATGGTTTCTCCAAGTCAACAAAACACATGTAGACTGGTTGGACAAGCTCCCATGCACCCTCAAGTATCCTGGAGAGGGTAAAGAGCAGGTCCAGTGTTCAGAGACTGGGACAAACTTGGATTAACTTAAATTTTTTATATAGATCCATGGTGTAGACCAGGGGTCGTCAACCTTTCTGATGATGAGTGCCATCTAAAATTTCCTCAGAAGTCAGTGTGCCATATGATTGCATTAGCAATAAATTTATTAACACTCTATATTAACAGTTCCACACTATATAGAACCACTTTATAGAATTATATTTGTTTGCAGATGTTGGCAGCTATCAGTGAATGGTTATCAGCTATTTTGAAACAAAAAAAAGACTTTTTATCCATAACAGCAAATGAACTGTACAACAGAAAATACAAATGCTATTTATGGTCTCCTCACAACAATGATAAGAAAAATAAACTGGGCCAATATGGCATGTTTGTTAATACAGAGACACACATGTTAATGTGATCTCTGGTTCCCACTCAGAGACACAGGTCTCCGAGTGTCCAGCATTCAGACGGCTACCTGAGGACACTCATGTGAGAGGAAATCTGCTCACACAGATATGTAGAGCCAAATACTGTCAATAAGGCCTCTGCAATGTTCTGAAGACAGTTAAACTTGTCAGGTAATGATGTCCAGCAGGTGAACATGCAGCTCCATGAACACGCACAGCTGTGGATTCCAGCTGCGTTCGTAGTTCTGCAAACTTTGACCCCCACAGAGTCGAGGTTTTTATTTCAATCAGCTGCATTTCGATGTTTCATTAACTGGCATTAACTCAGCCAGTTAATGTGAGACAAACCCAGCTGCTCATTAAACCTTTCTGGTTTGATCAGTCTCGAGTCTACAGATGTATCCGTGTATTTCCGTGGTGCTGATGCTGCACTGAGTGGAAAGCTCCTGAAGCATTTGAAGTGTCGGAATGTGGAAATTTCAACATCGCTTGAAAAAACTGCCAGCTAGCAACGTCCCTCTCACCGGTAGGCTAAGTTATTTTTAGCCAATTACAAGTTGAATCTGGTAGTTGGGGTTGTTAGCTAAGATACCGTCATTAAGAAGCGGCACGACTAATGTGTCTGTGCGAGCTAATTTGCGATGTGCACCGCTGGCCCGGCCATTTATTTTTTAATGCACCTTCTCAGACTCACTGCGTGTCGTGCCCAGGGCTGGACTGGGACAAAAAATCAGCCCGGGCATTTTGACTAGAGACCGGCCCAGCAGGTATTAAAGCCATAAAGCCTTTGAATGAAAACAAACGCTGTTGTGACAGTGATGTACAGTCTTGTTGGTATATGTATGATTTCTATACATGTTACATCAGATAAAAACTTTGGTTGTAAGATTCAGATATTTATTTAATAAAAGTGAAACATTTTAAATGAGAATAAGAAAGAAAAGTATTTCTTTGTGCCCCCCTCTCCCTGTTAATGCCCTACCTGGCCCCCTGGCAAAACTTTGCTAGATCCGCCCCTGCACAGTTACCAGCTGTCAGCTACGTAGAAAAGGATCCTGGTGTTATTTGTCTCTCAGAAACAGTTCAAATCGGGCCATCGGGCATACTGGGTATTTGCCTGGTATGCCCGATGGCCAGTCCAGCTATGGTCGTGCCATCAGTTAACCCTTCGCGTGCCAGCTGTGGGACGTGTGCCCAGGGTTGCCGACCCCTGGTCTAGAAGTATATTGTGTATTATGTATTGTATGTGCCACTATTTTATTTCATTTCTCTTTTCATAAGATTAGGCTTAAAACTTTCCTTTTTGACAAAGCTCATAGTCAGGGCAGGATCAGGTGTCCCTTAGCCACACTATAGTAGGCCTCTGCTGCTGGAGCCTTCCTGTGATGCACCGAGGTCTTCTTCTTCTTCTTCACTCACTGAAGTGTGTTGGCGTGGCTGTAGCTTAACTGGGAGAGCAGGTTCGATCCCTGTCTGCTCTGGTCTGCATGCCAAATATCCTCGGGGAAGACACTAACCTCAAGTTACTCTCAGATGCATCCATCGGAGTATGAATGCATGTGAATGTTGGATAGAAAGCACTTACATAGAAAGAGCATAGAAAAAAGTGCCTGTGTGAATGGATGAATGAGGCAAGTGGTGTAAAGCGTGTTGAGTGCTCTGAGTAGAAAAACGCTACATATGAACCAGTCCATTTACCATTCATCATGAGTTTATGCACCACTCTGTATTTAATCATTAGTTATTATTCATCTCTGACTCTATTCCAAAGTTCCAGATGTCTTCTGTACCCCAACCATTGTTTTTTGACCATTTTTCCAGAAGTGCATTCATGAGATCAGACACCGATGTTGAACAAGAAGACCTCACACATAAGAAGGTTTGGGAATAATCAACAATTATTCCATACTGTTTCAAAGAGAACGTTTCTGTATTTATATTCATATAAAAAAGTCACAACAGAAGCAGACGAAGTTTATTTAATATAAAACAAGTCTGAAGGATCCTACCGTGAGCGTCTATTTCTACATGTTAGAGCTTTTATATTTTTGCTTTGTGTCTCTTACCCCAAACCTAAAAAATGTGTTTCATCTAAAGATGAGACATTGCAGCAGTGCTGAATTTGATTTCTTTGTGTTTTCCCCGCGCACACATTATACTCCTGCAGTCCAGTTAAAGCAGCGCTTCCCAACCTTTTCTATAATTAAGTGTAAACTTATTTCTAATTCACATTAAATTCTTCAGTAACTTTTGTTGTGAAAATACAAAAACTTTCACTTCAAACAACTATTTGTGACACTTGTCACTAGAAATGATTCTGAAACTAAACATTAGTTCTACATGACATTTTCACCAGGTAGGTTGCCCCCACCTGTCACCTGGGGTGAGTTGCACACTGTGAGAATCACTGAGTTGGTGTAACTGTTGATTTGAATTTGACTTTAGGTGTTAATGTACTCATGAATAGTGTCTGTGTGTATACTGGATGAGTGGTCTTTGCATCACGAACATATTTCTTACACGTGGTGTAATATTTTTAAAAAACATTGGTACAGCGTAAATTCTAGTAATGGATGAAATATCAAGTGTTCAGTGTTGGATGGAGCTTCCTCAGCTAAGTCACAAATCATATCTCTCTACATTCCTTCAGTTCTACCTTTCCTCATCTCGCTTTGTGAGAACTGGAAGTTGTCACTTCATTATGTGCTTCCTAATACTGGAGGTAGTTAATTTCTCACTGGAAACTAAACGGTTGCAGAGCCATGTGAGGCACAGAGAGAGCACACTGACACTGTCTTCAACACTTTAATATATGCTAATAGAAAATACATTTATCTGCATAGTTTTACATAAGAAAGGAGCCATCTGTCTAGGGTTTTTAATAATTTCTTCTAAAAAATGTCAGAGAGAGTCATAACTTAGCTGTTACACAGAATAACATTTGCACTCTTATCTTCAGTGGCAGTTAAAAAAATATAATTAGAGTTAGAAAAAAAGGTACAGGGAGGTGGAGGTGAGCTGTATTAGAATAATTTCATGCTACCAGTGAAAAGTTGGAGCGCTGTTATTTATAGCTGTTGCTTATATCCATTTATCATTGTCAGATTAACTATAGTGTCTTGATGCAGTAAAATGACACAGATGAGATGATGGTGAACATCGTTGGTAGACTACTGCACAGATGATATTTTTAGTGAAAATATTTCCAAAACCAGACCAAACTTTCTGGATTCAGAAGCTAAGAATCAGCTAAACACACGTTTCTGTCTTTATCTCACTCCATCCTTTATTATCTCTGACAAATAAGTTATGTTTTTGGTAGTGTTTGCATGCATGCATTTTTTCATCCTCACCCAGGAGGCGTCCTGGTGTTCAGATACCCCAAACACCTGAACTGGCTCCTTTTGATGTGGAGGAGTTGTAGCTCTAATCTGAGCCCCTCTCTTCACCCGAGTGTCCAGAACATATGGCCGCAGATCTGATGACACGATTAAAGAATCGATCATTGTCCTGCAGCCTCGGGTGCCACTTATGGAGAACCTTATGCTCAAACATGGTGTTTGTTATGGAAGAAGTCCAGTAACAGAACACTGCTCAGGTTCTGAAGTCTTCCAGTAGGACGACAGAGTCTCCGAGTGGAGTACCCTCAAGCATCCCACCCAGGGAGTCCAAGAAGGCCGGTGTAATCTAAATGCCACCTTAAGTAGTGGCTGGAGTGCATGGGCCAAAGGCAGGAACCCATAATGAGTTCTGCCCAGGTGGGGATGAATGAGAGAGAGAGAGAACAATAACAACAATCCCAGCTGAGATCACCGAGGAGACACAGAGGAGACTCCGAGGAGACTCCGAGGAGACTCCGAGGACCACCATGGATCTTTTTCCTCTTAAAAATAAACACCTTCATTTATAATCTGCATTTTGTGTTTACTTGTGTTATCTTTTTCTAAGATTTAAATTTGTGTGATGATCTGGAACATTTAAGTGTGACAAACATATCAAAATAGGAAATCAGGAAGGGGGCAAACGCTTTTTCAATTCAATTCAATTCAATTTTATTTATATAGCGCCAAATCACAACAAAAGTCGCCTCAAGGCGCTTTATATTGTACAGTAGATAGCACAATATTAAATACAGAGAAAAACCCAACAATCATATCATATGACCCCCTATGAGCAAGCACTTTGGCGACAGTGGGAAGGAAAAACTCCCTTTTAACAGGAAGAAACCTCCAGCAGAACCAGGCTCAGGGAGGGGCGGGGCCATCTGCTGCGACCGGTTGGGGTGAAAGAAGGAAAACAGGATAAAGACATGCTGTGGAAGAGAGACAGAGATTAATAACAGATATGATTCGATGCAGAGAGGTCTATTAACACATAGTGAGTGAGAAGGTGACTGGAAAGGAAAAACTCAATGCATCATGGGAATCCCCGGCAGCCTACGTCTATTGCAGCATAACTAAGGGAGGATTCAGGGTCACCTGATCCAGCCCTAACTATATGCTTTAGCAAAAAGGAAAGTTTGAAGCCTAATCTTAAAAGTAGAGATAGTGTCTGTCTCCTGAATCCAAACTGGAAGCTGGTTCCACAGAAGAGGGGCCTGAAAACTGAAGGCTCTGCCTCCCATTCTACTTTTAAATACTCTAGGGACAACAAGTAAGCCTGCAGTGTGAGAGCGAAGTGCTCTAATAGGGTGATATGGTACTACAAGGTCATTAAGACAAGATTGGGCCTGATTATTTAAGACCTTGTATGTGAGGAGCAGGATTTTGAATTCTGGATTTAACAGGAAGCCAATGAAGGGAAGCCAAAACGGGAGAAATATGCTCTCTCTTCCTAGTCCCTGTCAGTACTCTTGCTGCAGCATTTTGGATTAGCTGAAGACTTTTCAGCGAGTTTTTAGGACATCCTGATAATAAAGAATTACAGTAGTCCAGCCTGGAAGTAATGAAGGCATGAACTAGTTTTTCAGCATCACTCTGAGACAGGATATTTCTAATTTTAGAGATGTTGCGCAAATGGAAGAAACCAACGTAATTAGATGTTGCAAATATGTTTGTCTAAGGAAAACTTTTTGAGTCATGTCTTCTGTGGTCTTCTTACATTTTTCTGACCTGTTCATTCTTTCTTTTTAATAATGTGCCAAAAATGGTCAGTCAACTGTCCAATTACTTTTGAGCTTAAAAATGGGGTGCTGTCAAAACGGCTTTAATTCCTTACCAGCTAAATCATTTTGTGGACCCCTTACACTGAAACTGAAAGGCTTCATTTCTATTGCATTTTTATTGGTATTGTTATTTAAACTCCACAGTGATGGTGTACAGAGGCAACAACAAGAAAAACAATCTTATTGTCCAAAGAATTAAAGACCCTAACTGCAGCACTGGCTGTAGGAGGATGCTGATATTATTCCAACTAACGGAGGAAAATAACAGAAATCAGAATTGATAAATAACCTGGGTTTCATTTGGTTCAATGGTCTGATGACAGGTGAGCAGAAACCAATCACCATCTGCCACCGTCAAAGCCAGCTTCCTTCTTCCATTGCTAGTAATCCCACTAAGATAGAAAAAGCGTGTATTTTAAATTTTCAACTTGGAGGATAGCCATCTGTTTTACCTTGAGCATCTGGGGCATCCTTGGCCTGAGCTCAGGTTGAAAAAGTAATTAGAGAAAGAAGAATCGGAGCTGGAAGTTTCTCCACAGGAGATGCAGAAAATTTGAAAGAAGAACCAAAGCTTGACCCTTAATATAAAAGAAAAAATGTTTAATAAGATTAGTTTACCTTCTTCCATTGCACCAGTCCAGTTCTGATGCTCACAAGTGTTGTGGAGCTGCTTTTATAGATGGACAGGAATCAGCCAGGACACACTGAAGATAAGCAGAAGCATACACAACAAACAAAAATGCACAACTTTAAGATTTTCAGCAGTTTCTGCTTCTCTAAATCTTCAGTGAGAGGACCGTACATGCCTGCCCTTGTGTGAGTGTTTGTGTGTGTTCATACACTGGAACTGACCTGATTCTGCTCTATGAATCTCGATGTTAAACCTAGTTAAGTGTCCTGTGTGTGGTTAATCAGAACCTCTTCAAGATCAACAACATGTGACTTATTACATCCATCAGATGCTCTCAGATACCTGAATGTTTAGGAATAATATACGTATTCGTACATATACATACATACACACTACCGGTCAAAGGTTTTTTCAATTATTGCAATTCAAGTCGTTCAAGTCCAATGAATAGCTTGAAATGATACAAAGGTAAGTGTTGAACTGTCAGAGGTTAAAAGAAAGGCAAGGTAACCCAAAATGGAAGGATGTATATAGTTAATAGTGGTCATAGTAAGAAAGTCTCAGTTTCAGCTGTGAAGAGAAAACTTCACAGCTGCAGGTTTGACAGGACGAGCTGCAGCAAGAAAGCCAGACGTCAGAATAAGACAAAGAGGCTCGTCTGGGCCATGAAACACCACCATTGGACTACTGAAGACTGGAAGAAGGTTTTATGGATCAACATGTGAAATCTTTGGTTCATCACCCAGGATCTTTGTACACCGTGGAGTAGGTGAAAGGATGGTTCCACAGTGTGTGGCATCAACTGTCAAACATGGAGGAGGAAGTGTGATGGTCTGGGGCTGTTTGCTGGATCCAGGGTCGGTGACTTGTACAGAGAAGCTCCCTGAACCAAAACAGCTACCACAGCATTGTGCAGCACCATGCAGGACCCTCTGGTATGGACCTAGTTGGTCAGGGCTTCATCCTACAGCAGGATAAAGACCCCAAACAGTCCAAGCTGTAAAAGTTGGGGTGTTCCAAAACTTTTGGCCAGTAGTGTGTGCGTATAACATTTTAAAAAAGTATATCAGCCAACATGCTGACACTGTTCTGCTGAAGACACCTGGCAGTAAATATATAAACACGTTTGTAGAACGTGTGCTGCTTTACTATGCTTACTCAGCTTACACTATGATAAATTAATGTAGTCTTTTGAATCCAACTTCAAGTGTGCGATACTAATCAAAAAGCCGGTTTCTCATCAGTTTTCACAATTTATTTCAGCAGTTCATAATAGAAATAACAACTTTTGTATCAAAGATTACATTTTCATGCCATACAGCTCACATAATCACCAAGGTCTCACACGACGGCCTTTGGAGTGTCCTCGGTATTGAAAATAGCACATCCTGATTTGGGTGTGCAGGTATGCATGACCCATAATAATTTAGCAGAAGTACACATGATGAAAATTAAATTCCCTGTGACAGGAGGCATGCCACTGTCCATTTGACCTTTGACCTGTGGTAAAATAACAGATAGCCAACAAAATATCCCAACAGATGAGTCATCTGTTGGGATATTTTACCTTTCCTAGAATTCCAGCTACAGTCCGATGTATGCCTGATATCCAGGTCAAGTCAGACACAGAGACATTCTGGTGTTTTTCACTTGTCACTCTAACAGTGGTGTAAATCAAAACACCTCCTCACGTTCATTCGGAGTGGCTCCCATGGTTTCACCTCTGAAGTTGTGAAAGACACAGCTGTAACTTGTGAATACTCATTAGAATTCAGACAGATGGAATTTCTGCTCCCCGTTCTCTTGTTTCCTTTTTTCTCTCCTCACTTTGACATTTAATCGTGTGTTTGAGGCTGTGGGTCAGGAGGTGTTGGCTTCAGAGCACAGAACAAAGAAAAGACCATATGCTTAAAAATATATTTTAATGTCTTATGCACATTTATAAAGGTTATTTGAAAGTAGTTATAGTTTATAGAGTCAAAGCATCTTTTAGAGGTTTATGAAGGAGAGCAGGAGAAAACTCATCACCCATTTTCTTTTGCTTTAAAGCTATATATTAATCTTAGCTTCAGATGGAGCTTATTGCAGTGACCCAACAAGCATATAATAATTTTTAAGATCATATTGAAATTTTGTCTGAGTAAGTTCTTGGTCATCCAGGTCATGATAGTCTTGAAAGCTTGAAAAAGAAGACAAATCTGACCTATGAGTGATGGTTGAAACACCTGGGAAGGAATCTCCAGACTGAACCACCACCTGTGTTCAACAATGGTCACTCACTGTCACGGTTCTGGGTCACTTTGACCCAGCATTTTGAGTTCTTATGTTTTGGTTTAATTTTGCGTTATGGATTGTTTTCTGATTCTCTTGTTGTGCTTTGTTGATTATTAATCATATAAATCTATGTTTCAGTTTATTCTGGTTAAGGGTTTAGTTCTTAGGTTATGTTCTGGTGCCCTCGTGTCTCCTGTAGGTTTAGTTCAGTGTCTAGTCTGTGTCTTTGTGTAGTTGTTTCTTGTTTCCTGTTTTATTGTGAAGGTCCGTGTCTTATGTGGGTGTGTTCGGTTTTGCTTCCCCTGTCTCGTATTGTCAATTACTTCCAGCTGTGTTCCTCACCTGTGTGTAATCGCCCTGTGTTCTTCTGTGTGTATTTAAGTCGTGTCTTCTCGTGTTCTAGTCGCTGGTCCGTCTGTTAACCTCCCGTGTACCAACTGTGAATCTACTGTGCGTTTACCCTGTCGTCCACCTTCTTATGCCTCCATTCATCCTCCTTCATGTTCGTTTTCATGTTTGCTGTTCAGTAGTTTAGTTTGTCTCAGTATAGATTAGTTTTGTTCCATGTTGCCATTTCCACCTTGTGTTCTGTTCTACAATAAACCACCTTCGCATCTCAGTGAGTGCCTGCACCTGGATCCTCATTTAATTCCTCACACGGCTCATCCCATTCGCCGTGACACTCACAGTGAACAAGGTAAAAATGCATGGACAAGGCACAATGAAAGGCATCGCGAGTCATTCTAAACACTTCAGGAAAGGACATACTATTACTACTACTGACCTGCTGAGGAACAAACTGGTTATTGGCAGTTCTATATTAGGAAATGTGAAGTTAGAAACGTTAGAAATGAGTGAGTTGTCCTTCAAGAAACGTAAAACTGCTGACTACCGACGAATATACATTTTTGTAAAATTATAATTCACACTGGCATTAAAGACACTGTGTTCAATCAATCAGAGCTCAATAAAATTAATATTTAAACAGTCCCCTCCCCAATCAGAGCAGTGACATGTTTAGCTGCATGTTCTCTTTAAATTTCTGGCTTCTCACTCACTGGCTGTGTATTCAAAAACACACAATGTGGGTTTTATAGATAACTGGGAAACTTGCTTGGAAAAATCAGCCAGAGACAGCATCCATCCCACTTTGGATGGAGCAGCTATCGTTTCTAGAAATCTGACCAAATGCATTGAACCTCCCCAGGAGGCTGAGCTGCAGTTTTGGGCGGTTTCCATGCTCGCCGTGTCGCGTGACGTTTTTCACATCACATCCTGTGTTGTGTCAGCTGGTCATGCACCTCTTGATTTTTGTAAACTTTGTGCTGCAGCTCCACAGCTGGGTTGAAGACACAAGTGTCTAATTGTGTTGGTTTTGCCACCATTTTAATGATATTCCAGTACAGTTCCAGTCCCAGCACAGAGACTTACAGATATACAGAGGAGGATGTTTGAAAACACTTTAATAGTTAATAGTTTGTGGAAAAAACTCCACAAAGTCTTGGTTCTGGTTTTGACTCCTTGTCCTCCTATATCAGCGTGTACATGGCTTATATACTGCAGTGACATCCTGCGCCATAATGGCAGGCATATATTCAAATGTCTGTGAAATGAGGTTGTGGCAGTGAGTGAAGCCACCATTACAGTTGGTATACTGCAGTCTTCACATGCCTATGTGCAGCTTCTCTGTTATTCCCACTAAACTCCATGTCCATAGAAATTGTGTCTGCGCCAGACGTCACACAACAAACCAGAAATTGGCAAAAAAATATTTAAGAATAGAAAAAAAGCAAGTTTAAGCAAGAAAAGAACAACACAGCGTCCTCAGCTCCACCAAAGAAGAACACATTGTAATGTGTGGATTATTAAAGAGCCACTATGCTTGCTATGCTAAGTCCCTGTTAGTAAATGTTTTAATAATTGATTAGCATACTATTTGTTCTGCCTACTCACCCTTCTGATTACTGAAGGATCTGTTTACATAGTCTGCATGAGTCCAGCACCCCCAGGTGTGTCTGACTGTCCACCTCGCCCCCACTCAGAGGGTCTTTCTTATTTCTCACACTTTTTTTTTTTGGTTTAATACTCAGTCGAGATAAAAGAAATGCTGTGAGTGATTTTAACATCCATGGAGATGCTGAAAATGACAGCCTCAACTCTGCATTCAGTTAATCTTTAGATATATAAACTGGCTCTCTCAAAATGTAAAAGAGCCCATCCAAGACTTTAGTACTAGTAATAATAGTATTCCCTGAAAACCTTCTTCAGTTCTTAGTAACATTTAGAATCACAGTAATGGATTATATGGCAGTGGTGAATACATTTCATTACAGCAGATTTCTTTCTGATTGTTTTATAACTTCTTCAACACCGCGTGTCAACAATGTGCTGAGCAGCTACCAAACCCTCGTCACACAGAGGTGGATGATCTTATTATTACAGTCATTGTATATAACTCTGGGTAAATAGTAAAAAATGTTTCAACCATAAGAGAAAGTAATATTCATAACCTTCTCACAGACATGTCATTATGTACAGTTACTTTTAATACTATTAATATTTAGACTCATTTTCTCGGATTGATTTCTGTGAGTTAACTTAAGGAAGTCAGCACTTTCTCCAAACTATCAACGTCTCTATTAGAGTCCAGTCCTGCGAGACTTCTTACCACAGGCCTTTAAGGTGGCAGTAATTCAGTTATTGCTTACCCAGCGTGTGTGTGTGTGTGTGTGTGTGTGTGTGTGTGTGTGTGTGTGTGTGTGTGTGTGTGTGTGTGTGTGAATTATACTGAATTGGAGTAAGAGGTTGTTTGTATCCCTGGAAACAGGCATTTTTCATGTTATTTTGGGTACTTATTTGCTGGACTTTGTTTGAGAGGGCCCGTAGAGTGTGGGCTCACTTTTTAATACACAGTCTTGTGAGGACAAGCCTTGTGTTGTAATCTTCTAATTTAGAGAGTCAGTTGGTGTTAGCTGGGTCAATGGGGTATGTGTTTGTGTTCTCCTGAATCGAGGTGGGGGATTGACCCAGTAGCAAAGCTCCTTTGTCAGAGAACCCTCTAACTGGCACCCCAAAAATAAAAGTAAAAAAGGCTGGAGAGTATTATGGTAGTCTTGGAGTCAGTGACATCATCGGTGCACTTGCTGATGTAGCTGGTCACAGATGATGTGTACTCCTCCAAGTTGGTGTGGTCAACATTTGTTGCAGCCTCCCTGAACATGTCACAGTCAGTGTGCTCAATGCAGTCCTGAAGAGCAGAGAGAGCTCCTGCAGGCCAGGTTCTCTCCTGTCTCGGAACTGGTTTACAGGGTCTGTATACTGGAATTAGCATAACAGACAAGTGGTCTGAGTATCCAAGGTGGGGGCGGGGCTTCACTCTGTACGTGCTGGGAATGTTTGTGTAAACAACTGATGCAAAGTCCACATGTTGATGGAATTTTGGATCCACTGACTTGAGATTTGTGTGGTTGAAATCTCCAGCGATAATAAACAGTCCATCAGGGTGTGAGTTCTGCAGCTCGCTGATCGCCTCCTCGGCGTTAGTGCTGGGTGGGATGTACACTGCTGTAATGAGCACAGCACTGAATTCCCAAGGTAGATAAAAAGTTGTGCATCGAACCGTCATAAACTCTACCAGCGATGAGCAGTAATTAGAAACTAGCACAGAGTTCTTGCACTATTCTATGTTGATGTAGACACACAAGCCACCACCGCCAGTCTTACTGCACAGTAACGGCTTAACTAATGCCAGCTTGAAGGTCTGTTTTTTCAGATGTTTTGTGCATGGAATGAGAATTAAAATGTGGTAGAGCCAGGTGCAGATGTGTCACAAGTTAATCTGGCTGTAGCTATGGCACTTGGCCACAGGTGGCGCTAGTTGAGTCCACTCTATTTGAGTGCACACAAAGTAAACTGCACGCTTCAGTTGTGAGGCGAAAACGCTGAAATCAGAGTAATAAAACGTACGAGTGGAACAATAATGAAGTCAAGTTTCTCCAGATGTTTGACTCTTGCCATCTGTTGTGACGTTTATTTGTTTGCTGTTTTTGCGGTCACATGATGCATAGGAATATCACCAGGTAGACTGTATCACCAGGTCAAATGGTGCGGCCTGCTGCTTCAGGCCGCACCATTTGACCATCAGTTTTCATCACTTGTTCAGATGCCTCAGGGGAAACTCTTCCATGGAGTAAATTACCAGAGCTGAAGGGATCTCCGGTGAAGGCCCGCCATTTCCAGCGTTGGACGACTAATCAAGAGCTTTCACCTCATTGCTGATGTCTTTACTTGCAGTGCCTGTTACCTGCCCTCTTAATTTCTATGGAAGAAGTAAGGCTGGAGTTTGTTACTCACAGATTGCTTCTGCATTTTGACTGTAGATACTTTTTTATTAAACTACATTTTTGATGTTAATGATCAAACAGTCACTCACTGATTATGCTGAAGTTTTCAGTAGCATCGTTAAATTCAAAACAGGCATGTACATTCACTTTGATCAGTTTCACTTATATGTGCTGAATCACAGTTAGAGGAGGTGGCTGCTATCATCTGGGGTGATAAACGTGAGTAATGATGAGGCTGATTCAAAACAGGTGGTGACTAAAAAAGTCTGTACTTCAAGCAACACCCACAGTTCTTGGTTGAATTATTCTAATTTTTCTTAGTTTGATTTTCAAGCAAAATAAAGGCTCCACAAAACCAAAACATTCTGCATGTGCAGCTACAACCACAGGCAACATTAATTTAATTTTGTATTTTGGGTGACCATAAGTGTGAACTTCATACAAAATAGGGAAGGAAGTTAAAAATCAATAAAGAAAGATAATAATGCTACTGTGTGTGTGTGTGTGTGTGTGTGTGTGTGTGTGTGTGGCTCTGGTCTACATCCTCTCCCAGTGTTGTTTTCACAGCATGACAGTGTGACCTTAATGAATAAAAGACCAGAGCTATAAGAGGGAAGGAGAATGGTTACTCTCCCGTGTCTGTCCATCCACCTCTCCACGCTCTGTCCTGGCCTTAAATATTATACCTCTCTCATTTCTGTCCCCCCGTCTCTCTGACCTTTCTCTGAGAGCTCTCTCTCACTTTCATTAACAATCTCGCCAACCTCTCCCAGACAAGCAAGCCAATTATTTCCACTTTACACCCATAAAGAACAGCAGGGTGCAGCCACGGTCACACAAGGGCACCAAGGACATATGGTGCTGAGCTGCCTTTGTGTGTGCGTTTTCAATGAATGCCACAATTAGTGTCCTACCATCTGCCCAAGGGACTGCAGCTGTTTCTAGATATATCCCCCCCCTTCTAAAAACAAACAAAAAACTCAACTCTACACTGCAAAGTGTCAGCTGTATCTTCACTTGTTGAAACAAATTAGAGTTCTTGAATCCATTCGTCTGTCGGGGCAGGGGGCAGGTTGATTTTCTATCTTTGAAGGGTCAGAATGCAGACACAGGAGCATTTCCTTATGAATTAACATTATACTTACTTTTTGATTTCCTTATAGTAAAATCAAAAATGAAGAATGCTTCCTTTTGTTTGATTGGTGCATGAGTTAAAGTGTTACTAACAGAACACAGGAGAAGTATTGTTTTAAACGATGTGCTCCCCTGGTTTGTGGACGCTCAGCTCTTCAACATCATTCTCGCTCTTTTGGTATCTCTGCTTCACTCTTCATCTCCTCTGCTCTCTCCTGTGTCCTTGTTATATATTTTATGTGATTATTAAGTATTCAGGACATGTGATGTGTCAACTTAATTTATAGACCTACTCAACCAATAATTCAAAACATACCAGACTGCAGAAAAGCAAATTATGAATGCATTATTTTATGCCACAAAACCTGAACAGTGACCATATTTAATGCAGCTGCAGATGTGCATCACACAGCATCCTGTTGCTGTTTATTGCCACTAGATCTTCTGCACTTTAACACTTAATGAGATCTATGTTCACAATCACATCACTTCCTTTTTTGTTAACTGTGGTGGGCGTGGCCTGCGGGGCCGTGTGGACGCACCTGCACGGCATCCGCAATCATGCCCGCCGAGTTAAAACACGGGGAATTGGGGTTTCTTGTGAGTTTTGTGGTGTGATGCA
This sequence comes from Pelmatolapia mariae, assembly GCF_036321145.2. Classification (NCBI taxonomy): domain Eukaryota; kingdom Metazoa; phylum Chordata; class Actinopteri; order Cichliformes; family Cichlidae; genus Pelmatolapia; species Pelmatolapia mariae. The sequence goes on along the minus strand of NC_086228.1, from coordinate 30,737,171 downwards.
TGTACGGCTGACAGCCGAGAGCTGCAGCCGGAATCAATAAAATGGCTCAAAACTGTGATATATGGACCCACAGTGTCTCATTCACACCACATTAACTTGTGTTTTCATTTTCACAATAATAATCACTCCACATTTACACTATTTTTTGCATATATCTACATTAACTTTATTCTGTGCAGCTACTTCAAATGTCCACTAGATCTCGTTAATCCTCAGTGAATGTGGAACAGGACAAAGTACATTAACCTCTGTCATCTTGTTCATGGCATGGTTTAAATACGCAGACATGCATATTTTTAATTGATATTTAAAACAAAATGCACTGAGATGTCTGCTGAAACAGCATTAGTGCCACGATGCGTACATCATTACTCTGGAATGATGAAATAACCTTGTTTTAAAAGTCAGCATCATTAAGGTTACACCAGTAAACATTACAGTAGATTTATTTTACTAGGTTTTAGTGCTGGAATACATTGTTGAGTTCACATGTGTGTAGTAACCTGACATGTTTTACTGGGATTATGACTTTGAGAGCATCCCCCTGTAACCATGGTTACATAGCGTGCACACCGTTTGAGAGGAGAAGAGGCCGCGACATCACTCTGACGCTGCATGATTTCATGTTTCGGCGTCACTGGTCTGTGAATTCTCGCTGTCCCCCTGATGTTGCTAATAACTTTGTAACGAGGGATTAATTTGTTTTTCCATTCGGCCAACACGAGCAAACAGACATTTGACAGAGTGTGAGAATCAGTGTGTCAGAAACAGCAGCAGTAACATTAAACACCGTACAAGCACTGAGAGCTAATGATGTGCGATAGCAGTGATTTCCTTTCTGATCTGATACCAAGTAACATTCAGCCTGTTTTCAATGATACTGATCTGATACTTTGTATTAAACTTAATGTGTTTGGAAAATAGAAATCAAAATGAGCGTATTTTAAACTGTATGGGCTCGAAATGTGGTCATAAATATTTTGTACTCGTAAATCAGTTTTGTACTTGTAAATCAGTTTTGTATGTGTAAAAAGAATTTGTGTGTGGACTTAGCCAAAAAAACACCTGCAAGTTACAAGTACGAATTTTGACCCTATTTTTCTTCCTTTCATCTGATTGGTCAATGTCATGTCAATCACAAATGTAACAATCCAATCAGAGAACAGATGGGTTTGGCTGTCGGAGGAGCACTTTTTTGAACTGCAGGCCCTTGAAGGGTGATACAGTTTGAAGCTGGAGGATCTCTATATAAATATCCGATAGCAGCTAGGTCCCCTAACTTTCAGCAGCTGTTGAAAGGATAAAGTTGTGGTATGTCAGTGGTTAGAAATACCATCATTACTTTAGGATTAGTTTAACACAAAGTCAGGGCTGACCCGGGACCATTGCTGTGAGTCACAGTGCGCAGCATAAAGGTCCTTTCACATCGGACGCAGCATGTGCTGCTAATGCTAACTGCTAACTAAAAGCAAAGGATCCAGAATTTGTTGCGCTGGCTGCTGGGCTCTGTGGGTTTTTGCAGCAGTTCTACCTGTACTAGATGCACCTGCTCCTTGTTGTTTCTATGTCTGACTTTATGTCCTCTACAAGAGTTTGTTTTGCTAGTTCTTCAGATGTTCAATAAAAACATGTATGCTAATTCATAACGAAGAAAGGTTTGTAGTGAAGACTGTCATTTCCAAAACACTGCCCGCCCCCCCCGCGGTCCGCAGCGCTGTTGAAAAGGCTGTGGAAGTCCCTGTATTAAGCACGTAGACCTGTGACACAAAAATCACCAAACTCAGACGACCACAGACTGTTTTCCTTCGTGGTGATGAAGGGAAACGCTGGGTTGGCATGTAAAAGGGCATTTATTCCCTTCAAAGACCTGCAGTTCAAAAAAAGCGCCCCTCCGACATCCAAACCCTTCTGTTCTCTGATTGGATTGTTACATTTGTGATTGACATGACATTGACCAATCAGATAAAAGGAAGAAAAATAGGGTCAAAATTCGTACTTGTAACTTGCAGGTGTTTTTTTGGCTAAGTCCACACACAAATCTTTTTTACACACACAAATTCTTTTTACACATACAAATCTTTTTTACGCACACACAAATTCTTTTCACACACACAAATCTTTTTTACGCACACACAAATTCTTTTCACACACACAAATCTTTTTTACGCACACACAAATTCTTTTTACACATACAAATCTTTTTTACACACACAAATTCTTTTCACACACACAAATCTTTTTTACGCACACACAAATTCTTTTTACACATACAAATCTTTTTTACGCACACACAAATGCTTTTTACACATACAAATCTTTTTTACGCACACACAAATTCTTTTCACACACACAAATCTTTTTTACGCACACACAAATTCTTTTTACACATACAAATCTTTTTTACACACACAAATTCTTTTCACACACACAAATCTTTTTTACGCACACACAAATTCTTTTCACACACACAAATCTTTTTTACACACACACAAATGCTTTTCACACACACAAATCTTTTTTACGCACACACAAATTCTTTTTACACATACAAATCTTTTTTACACACACAAATTCTTTTCACACACACAAATCTTTTTTACACACACAAATGCTTTTCACACACACAAATCTTTTTTACGCACACACAAATGCTTTTCACACACACAAATCTTTTTTACGCACACACAAATGCTTTTCACACACACAAATCTTTTTTACGCACACACAAATGCTTTTCACACACACAAATCTTTTTTACGCACACACAAATTCTTTTCACACACACAAATCTTTTTTACACACACACAAATGCTTTTCACACACACAAATCTTTTTTACGCACACACAAATTCTTTTTACACATACAAATCTTTTTTACACACACAAATTCTTTTCACACACACAAATCTTTTTTACACACACAAATGCTTTTCACACACACAAATCTTTTTTACGCACACACAAATGCTTTTCACACACACAAATCTTTTTTACGCACACACAAATGCTTTTCACACACACAAATCTTTTTTACGCACACACAAATGCTTTTCACACACACAAATCTTTTTTACGCACACACAAATGCTTTTCACACACACAAATCTTTTTTACACACACAAATTCTTTTCACACACACAAATCTTTTTTACACACACACAAATTCTTTTTACACACACACAAATTCTTTTTACACATACAAATCTTTTTTACACACACACAAATGCTTTTCACACACACAAATCTTTTTTACACACACACACAAATGCTTTTCACACATACAAATCTTTTTTACACACACACAAATTCTTTTCACACACACAAATCTTTTTTACGCACACACAAATTCTTTTTACACATACAAATCTTTTTTACACACACACAAATTCTTTTCACACACACAAATCTTTTTTACGCACACACAGATTCTTTTTTACACACACAAATGCTTTTCACACACACAAATCTTTTTTACACACACAAATGCTTTTCACACACACAAATCTTTTTTACACACACACAAATTCTTTTTACACATACAAATCCTGATTTACAAGTACAAAATATTTATGACCACATTTTGAGCCCATAAAACTGTACCTTCATAATGAATACAAGGACCAGACTTCTTGTTCTTATTTTTTAATTATGTAAAATTATCATACAGGAAATAAAAAACCTGAAAAGTCAGTACTTACACATTAACATGTTTAATTAACAATCAAAACAAACGTGACTGACTGAAAAGAACAATAAAGATGAGGAACATTTTGTAGATGTATATTATTATCTGGCATATGTATGAAACAGGCGGTCAAACTAGCTTGATACATTGGTGGAATGGAAAAATGTAAACAGTTCCCAAAAGCAACTCTGCGACTTTTTAAGTGATATTAGGGTCATTATCATAATAAATAGAGAATATAAATGCACACCAGGAAATTCGAGAGATGGGAATACTATGGAAAGTTTTAGCAAAGTACATAATACCTCATTAGAAATATTCCAGGGGCTGTGCTATAAACCTTCACTGTTTTCTGTCAAACTTACAACTTCCATATTTGCAGCTACTACACCCTGTGTCAACGTGGATACTGTAAAAATACGGCATGACGTGTAGTGTGCCCCTAAAACATCTAAGGAAACCTTAATCTTTGATAAAGCATATAGTTATGGGAGGATCAGGTGACACTGAGTTCTCCCTTTATTGTTCTGCAAAAGGCCCGAGCTGCTAGGGGCGTCCAATGATGCATAATGAGTGTTCCTTCCTCACTCATGGTTTCTTCCTGTTTAAAGGGAGTTTTTCCTTCCCATTGTTGCTGAAGTGCTTACTCATAGGAGTCATCTGAGTGTTGGGCTTGTCTCTGTATTTTGGTTGGGTCTTTACCTTAAAGCAGGGGTGTTGAACTCCAGGCCTCGAGGGCCGGTGTCCTGCAGGTTTTAGATCTCACCCTGGGTCAGCACACCTGAATCAAATGATTAGTTCATTACCAGGCCTCTGGAGAACTTCAAGACATGTTGAGGAGGTCATTTAGCCATTTAAATCAGCTGTGATGGGACAAAGATGTATCTAAAATCTGCAGGACACCGGCCCTCGAGACCTGTAGTTCCCCACCCCTGCTTTAAAGTATAAAGGCCCTTGAGGCCACTGTTGTTATGATTTGGTGTGATATAAATAAAATGGAATTGAATTGTATGTTACATACAATTTGTTCCTCTGTGGAGGGAGAGGAAGAGGGTTTAAGGTTTCACTTTTCTGTATAATGATGGCGAGATGACATTTCATGAAGCACTGAAGCTTTCCATACACTTGCTGCACTCATGGGCCAAAGCTTCACGATGCTTCATTTGCTCTACTGTACCATCAAGCTAAATCATGCTAAATGTAAAAGAGGCAGAGTGATTACAATGACATGGCTTTGGTGTGTGAAGCTTTAAATTGACTAAATGAATGAATAATGTTTGCGATAGCAATATAGAGGCCCTGAACTCGTTAACATGGTTTTATTCTGTCTTTATGATACAATGCCAGAGTCAAAAGAGAAAGTGGAAACACACATGGGAGAGGGCTGTGATGTAAATATGCTTGTGTTACTAGGGAAAACATTTTATTTATTTCTATTTAAAAATAATTTAAAGTTCAACTAGTTAACAATAGTTTATTTATTTCAGTCACAGAAATCCTAAACAGGGAAGGGGAAAGGGATTACATTGGATCACAACAGAAAATAAGATGTGGGGCTGCAACGACTCATCGAGTAATTTGAATAATTTGGTTAGAAAAAATTCTTGACAAAACTTATTTGCTTGGGAGCTTCGTTTAAAGCGGTAGCAGATCATTATCACCATGGAAACGCAAGCCCACATTGGTGACTAAAAACAGACCTGCAACACAAACGTATTTAGGGCAGTGTTTGTTGATCATGTGCTTTGCTCTGTTGGCTTAATTTTTTTTTTAAAACTTCGACATGAAGAAAAGCTAACTTTGTAGCTGCTCCATCCACCGCTGTTTGTTTTACAAAGAAAAAATCCTCAGTAAGGCTCCAGATGTTGTATAAAGATATACAGATGGACTGTCAGCCTAGTCTGAGACCATGTCTAAATTATAGAGCTTGCTGAAGCCCATATGGAAATGATATATATAAATCTTATAAAGTGTATCTGTCTTGTGTGAAACTTGTATGAAAAGCATACAAGAGTGAAAACAGATATAAGATCCCTTGAAAATTTATATAAATGAAACTTGTATGTTTTTGGATACTTACTAAAACAATATATAAAGGTGGCCGCTTTCATGAGTAAATCATATAACCCTTATATGACTCACTACATGAAGTAGGCCACATCTGATGAAGTCTTTTATAAGTTTTTTCTATTTCTTTTCCATATGGGAGGCAGCCGACGTATTTTACATGGAAGCTATAGCTGAAGCAAATGGGTGATTATAATGCACATGCCGTGTACTTGAAAACATTTTTAGCTTTAAAGTTAAATTTTATACACATACATAAAATTTATGTATCTGTATACACCTGTATAGCATGTGTGGGACACACACATGCTGCACAGTTATGGCAGAGTTGCTCCACACCTGCAACAATGTGATTTACCAAGTGCCCTTAAAGGTATAATAGAGGCTGTTAAGCCTGTCAATCATGTCAGTTACCTATGACAGAGAGTCTGTAGGAGAACATGAGCGTGGTTGGCAGACAGTGCATGGGGGGTGGGAGTTATGGCCAGTGTGTGTGTGTGTGTGTGTGTGTGTGTGTGCGCGCGTGCGAAAAAAGGAGCGAATTTGAATTTGGCTACATCCCACAGTAACTTGTGTTACTGTTTCTAATAAACCGCCAGTAAGCAGAATACCGACCGTCTCTGTCTTCTACATTTGGTGTCAAAAGTAAACATAAAACCTTTGCCTCTGGAATTAACCGTGCTCGTGCTGCCCTGACTCTCTGTATCAGCTGTAGACTCCGTTGACTTCCCCCACAGGACAAGAGAGCGGGTGAAGCAAATGACCGCGAATATGGCCAATGAAGCTGGCTTTGCATCCTCTCATCATTCAGGTGGCTGACATACCTCTTTTGGGACTCCCACAGTGGCTGGGAGTGTGGAGATAGACACCCTCTGTGGTTCCATGAAGACCGCCAGGTATGATGGCAAGGCTGGCTGGGAAACTTTTCATGCATAATTTGAACTGCTGGCTAGGGTGGGTGGTCTGCTGAAGAGAATGCCCTACAGTAGCCGGAGACTGTTAGACCAACAGAGGGGCAGAGGGGCTGCTGGGGATGCAGACGGCCAGGCCATCTAGTCCGAGACTGTCCCCACGCCCGCAGGGATCAGGGAAATGACACGGGGTCCGCATAACTGGGATGATGCAGGACCCTGGAACTGTGTGCTGACCACCCTTGTGCAGAGGAACAACTCAGCTTGGGGACCATGGAGGTAGACAGTGTCCCAGTAGAGCTTTGGTTGGGTGGAGTGGCTTGTTTTGTTGGGCAGGACTTGGGTCAGGAACTGCTGGTGTGCCCCAGTAGTCATGAATGGACTGTGCTGCTCAGCCCTGGTGGATACCGGGTCTTCAGAGACATTTTTAAGACCTGATGTTGTGGGGAGTGGGGAAACCATCCTCCCTACCATGGTGAAGCTTCAGACTGTCACGGGAGAGCGAGCCCCCATGCTAAGGGAAGTGTTGCTTACCCTGAGTGTGGGGAGGAAATCAGTCCGCTGCTCGGTGCTGCTCGGTTGCAAAACTGGAGGACTGTGTACTGGGACTGGATGTCCGTGGGGCAGTGGACTGACCAGGACGGGAGAGTTTCAGCTGTGACGTGTGAAAAGAACTGTGATGGACTGACTGCTAGTGAACAAGGCTTTCTCTGGCAGCTTCTGCTGGACTTTAAGGACTGCTTCTCCTTCTCAGAGGTTGATATGGGTCGGACTGACCTCAATCAACATAATATTGACACTGGAGATGCACAGCCCACTTGGATGAGGCCTAGACGCCTCCCCCTGGCCAGACAGACTGCAGTGGACTAGGCACTGCAAGAATGCAATGGGCTGGGCTCATTGAACTTGGTCGTTATGGTCCCAAAGAATCGAAGGATGACTGGCAGTTCTGCGTAGATTTCTGGCCCCTCAATAAACTGACAAAAAAGACCCATATCCTCTCCCACGTATTGATGAGACTCTTGACACGGTGGTGGGATCCTTGTGGTTCTCCTCCCTGGACCTGTGTAGTGGGTATTGGCAGGTCCCCCTCACACCAGAGGCCAGACCAAAGACTGCATGCATTACCAGCGAGGGCTTATGGCAATTTAAAGTTCTAACTTTCAGCCTCTGCAATGCCCCTGCTACATTTGAGAGACTCATGGACAAGGTGTTCACTAGAGTTCCCCACGGAGAGTGTGTGGTGTACCTGGACAACATCTTGGTTTATGGTGACGCTTTACGTGCCGCCCTTGGGGCCCTCAGATGGGTCCTGGAGAGGGCATCGGCAGCAGGGTTAAAACTCAACCCACAGAAATGCTGCTTCATGAATTGTGAGGTCACGTTCATGTCCCTGGGCCACAGATTGGGGGCTGGTGGGTGAATAATGAATAACCAAGCACATCTGCTTAATGTTCTCCAACACCCTGAAGGACAGCGGGGAGAATTTGGATGCTCTCCAAGATGACATCGACCGGTGGAGACTGTCATTGATCTGCAGGCCTGTAGCATAAGAGATAACCTTGTGTTTTCGGGTGCAGAAGCAACAGTTAAAAGCTTAATTGAAACCCACCTAAAGCTTCCGGAGGACACCTTGAAGAACATCAGCTTTGATCGAGTGCATCATCTTGGAACCAAAAGGCCAGATGCCCGTAGTCTTATTGTGGTGAAATTGAGCCATTTCAAGCAGAAGGAAGAGGTGAAGAGTCGCGCCAGGGAGCTGAAAGGGACGGACTTCAGTGTGAACGACCAGTTCCCTAAAGAGATCCTGGAACGATGCAAGGTCCTGTTCCCAGTCTGACGCACCTTCATTCAGGCTCCCATGCTGTCATCGGCGTGGTCCGGCTCTGTGTCGATGGACAGCTTTACCACGACCCCAGCACCACCTCCTGGTTATATTAACGTCACTCCAGATAAGAATCCACTACATTTTTTTTCTTTCTCCTTCTCTTGCATAAAACACAGTCATTCTTCGTTAATGAGTTGATTACAATGTTCTCTTTTTCTTGTTCTCTTTCATCCCTCCCTCTCACCCTTTTCCTTGGTTTTCTTCCTTCTCCTTTCTTTCACTGCATCGATCACCTGTTTCCCTACAGCCTCTGTTTTTACACATCTGCACAGTAAAAACACACACACGCTCAGTGTCAGCACATCCACTGTGGCCTCACAGTGCACACATATAGGACACACACACACACACACACACACACACACACACACACACACACACACACACACACACAAGCCCGCAACCGCTCGCTCATAGAAATGAATATGTACACACATAATCAGACTTATGGAGCCTCGCACCACGCATTTTTTCTTTCTTTTTTACACTCGACTGATTTCCTTTTCCCTCATTTTCAGCATCACACCCAGCGTGTAACATTAGTTACACACACATAACTATGGGCACACTGACATGGGATATGCATGGAGCTGGCTCCAGAGAAAAGAAGTTAAAGATATTTAACCAGCTTAAAAAACTACAGGCACACCTGTCACAGCTACAGATGAACTTAAAACACCTGAGTTTTCTAATGTGTTCTCAGCCTGCTATAACTCTAGGCAAAGGGGAGCAATTTTAGCAATTTTAAAGCATAAAATTATTCATTTCACATTCATCACATTCATAGATCCGGAGAGTAGATAATAATAATCAATAAATTATCTATACTTAACAAAAAGTTCGTATTTTAAGCAGGGCTGGACTGGGACAAAAAATCGGCCCCCTGCATTTTGACTACAGACCGGCCCACCAGGTATTACAGGAAAAGCCATAAAGTCTTTGAATGAAAACAAACTCTGTTGTGACAGTGATGTACACAGTCTTGTTGGTGTATGTATGATTTCTATACATTTTACATCAGATGAAAACGTTTGTTGTAAGATTCAGATAATAATTTTTTAAAAGCTAGACATTTTAAATGAGAATAAGAAAGAAATGTATTTTCTTTGTGCCCCCCTCTCCCTGTTAATCCCCTACCTAGCCCCCCCCGGCAACACTTTGCTAGACCCGCCCCTGCACAGTTACCAGCTGTCAGCTACTTAGAAAAGGATCCTGGTGTTATTTGTCTCTCAGAAACAGTTCATAACTTCCCTTCAACTCATTCATGTCACCTAAAAGGTAAACCTGTTTCTCCATCACCTGTTCAGCTCTGATGATTCAGTAAGGACATCTCCTGGTTTCATCTTCATGTTTCCCTCTCACCACATATCCAAACCGACATCATGACCAGCAGCTTTACAGCTGTGGCTCCAGCAAACATCAGCTGATACTAGAAAATAATATTAAATAAATTCTAACAACAGCTGATCAAGCTTAAACGTGCTGCTGTTGTTTAGAGTGACCTCCGCTGGTTTCCTCTTTCTGCTGCAAAGTGGGCGATAAACAAACAAGAGAGAAAAGCCGATCAGCTGATCATTGATCAGTTTCATGATTGAATGAGAGAAGAAGAAACAGCTGCAGCGTAACGACAGAATAAATCCAGCTTTGTGTCTTTTTCATTCTAGTTGAAGTCCGGGACAAACTCTGTTCCTTCTCACTTCAATACGAAACGTGTAATATTTTCTCTGAATACAAGACGATTCCGTTTTTTACGGGACGGTTGGCAACTCTACTAACTAACCTTATGAATACAATAAAGTTCACTATCAGTAACATCATAGCACCCACCCAGCTGTACAGAAACTCCGTCATGCTAGCTAGTACGCAGTACGAGTTATTGTAACTGACTGTAAAAAGTCAGCACAAAGAAAATAAACTCCACCTAAACTTGGTTTATATCTGACCAGATAGACTGCAGGTCATAACTTCTTACCTGAAGTTCAGTTCACCTGACACTCGGACCGGCGGCCGCCTCGGGTCTCTCCTCCTCCTGCCTCCCCTTTCCCTCATCCACCCGCTGGCCTCTGTGGAATGCCGATGGCCAGTCAAGCTATGATTTTAAGTGCATATGACCCAAATGTTGATGACCCCACATTCTTCCACGTTTTTTTGTGCACTCTGTGAACACTTAGATTGCACACTTGCTCTCAGGAGGCAACCTCAACTGTGTACTAAACGAAGAAATGCACAGGCTCAATACAGCAGGATCTCAGTGCAATTGGCAGTCCATAAATATAATCAAACAGTACATGAGCGATTTCAGGACTTGTGATGCATGGTGTTCTCTCTGACCCAACCGTAAGGACTATACAGGGTGGGCCATTTAGGGAATAATCCAGACAAGAGTAAGAGTTATGGATATGAGGGATGGAAAGTACAGGGTGGGCCATTTATATGGATACACCGTAATAAAATGGGAATGGTTGGTGATATTAAAGTCCTGTTTGTGGCACATTAGTATATGTGAGGGGGCAAACTCCTCAAGATGGGTGGTGACCATGGTGGCCATTTAGAAGTCGGCCATCTTGGATACAACTTTTGTTTTTTCAATAGGAAGAGGGCCATGTGACACATCAAACTTATTGGTAATGTCACAAGAAAAACAATGGTGTGCTTGGTTTCAACGTAACTTTATTCTTTCATGAGTTATTTACAAGTTTCTCTTTGTTCACAGCCATTGACATGTCGAAGAGGTTAACACGTGAGGAGCGGATCGAAATCGTGTTGATATCTGGTGAACGCAGTAACCGGGTCATTGCAGCAGATTTCAATGCAAGACACCCTATGAGACCACCCATCTCCCATGCTACAGTTAGCAAACTGCTAAGTTTCGTGAAACTGGTTCAGTGTTGGATTTGCCAAAATGTGGATGCAAGAAAACTGTCACTAATGAAGAAACATCAGTGGCTGTCCTAGCTTCATTCAGCAAGAGCCCACAGCGTAGCACTCGCCGCATGTCACTGGAGAGTGGCATTAGTCGAACATCCCTTCGGCGGATATTAGCTACTCACAAATGGCACCCTTACAAACTCCAGCTACTGCAGCATCTCAACGAGGATGACCCAGATCGGCGCACAGAATTTGCAGAATGGGCAAAACAAAAATTGGAACAGGACCCTCAGTTCACGCAGAAGATTTTGTTCAGTGATGAGGCAAACTTTTATGTGAATGGTGAAGTTAACAAACAAACCACCGCTATTGGTCTGACACTAAGCCACATTGGATGGATCCCTCCAAGACTGTTGGAACAACAAAAGTGATGGTTTGGTGTGGTATATGGGGTACAACGATAGTGGGTCCATTCTTCATCAATGGAAACCTCAAGGCCACTGGATATTTGAAATTGCTACATGATGATGTGTTTCCCTCTTTATGCACTGAAGCTGGCACGTTCCCTGAGTTTTTCCAGCAAGATGGTGCACCACCACATTATGGGTGCCAGCTCCGAGCATTCCTAGATGAACAGTTTCCTGGAAAGTGGATTGGTCGTCGTGGGCCAGTTGAATGGCCCCCAAGGTCTCCCGATCTGACCCCCTTAGACTTTTATCTTTGGGGTCATCTGAAGGCAATTGTCTATGGTGTGAAGATACGAGATGTGCAGCACCTGAAACTACGGATACTGGATGCCTGTGCTGGCATTTCTCCTGCGGTGTTGCTATCAGTGTGTGAAGAGTGGGAGAAGAGGGTTGCATTGATAATCCAACACAATGGGCAGCACATTGAACACATTTTATAAGTGGTCAGAAACTTGTAAATAACTCATGAAAGAATAAAGTTATGTTGAAACCAAGCACACCATTGTTTTTCTTGTGACATTACCAATAAGTTTGATGTGTCACATGGCCCTCTTCCTATGGAAAAAACAAAAGTTGTATCCAAGATGGCCGACTTCTAAATGGCCACCATGGTCACCACCCATCTTGAGGAGTTTGCCCCCTCACATATACTAATGTGCCACAAACAGGACTTTAATATCACCAACCATTCCCATTTTATTACGGTGTATCCATATAAATGGCCCACCCTGTACTTTCCATCCCTCATATCCATAACTCTTACTCTTGTCTGGATTATTCCCTAGTCAGCAGCTGAGTAACATTTCAAACACAGAGATTCACCCCATGGCTGTCAGCGATCATGCACTGTGTCTTTAATCCTAATAAATACGAAGGTCATTCCACCAAGTAACTGGAGATTGTTGGTAGAATTTTCTAACAGAGCGTTTTGAACTAAACTTCATCAGATGATGCTTACACAAATACTGCAACATCTAGAAACCTTAATATGACATAAGATAACAAATGTCTTTAAACAATTACCACATAAATCTAGAAACAAGGCAAGCATTGCTTGTAAATGTACCTGTTTGTTCACCCCTGTGTACAAACACCCACTATCTTGGTTGGCTGCTGCCTTTAAACATATCGTACGTTGTCAGTCTTGAATAAAGCAATATTGATTAGTTAAATCCTGAATCGACTTTTAAATATAAATGTATTTTGCCAGAAACACCAGAATCTCAGGTTAAAGCTCACAAAACTATTTCAACAACCACCAAACAGCAAATGAGAGCAGGTTAATGGATTCCACACAAAGACGTAAACACAGAGCGGACCCGACGCATCAGAATCAGCTTTGTCTTTCTCGGCTTTCTCACCCGACGGCCCGTAGACGGACACGCCGTCGGGGCCGAAAGCTGAGAGCTCACTGACTGTGATGCGTCGCACTTTGTGTTTACGTCTTTTTTGCGTTAGAGTCTGAGCTGCAGGTTTTGTCTCTCTCCAACCAAAATTCACTGAAGCAGCAGCAAAAGAAGCAACAAACTACGCTTCACATTTGATAAATATCGTCATTAATTCCCTCTGACTTTTGCTGTTTTGCTTCCACCACTATAAAAATCACACTTCATGCACAGCTCTCTCTGGAAACTGTTCTTGAAGTACACAATCTCAAATCTCTGTTTTTGGCATTATTCATTCGCTTATTACCCACCAGTCTACTGTTATTTACAGCGCTGTCGGCCGCTGTCTTGTTTTTCTTTTTTTTTAATTTAAATGTCCTTGGAGAGGAAAGCCTAATTTCTGCTGTTATACTGGAGAAATTTAAACTTTTTACAATTATGCAAAATGCAGAATATTTGTAAGTTTATCTGCTATAAAAAGCCAGGGCAGGAAAATCTCCTTCATGTTTTTCTCTGTTTTATTCTCAGTTACTTTCACACAAAGGCATCTGCTGTGATGCTCACACCTCTGATGAAGTCTCACAAATGTCAGTACTGATAAATGATCAGAATTATAATATTTCTGACTGTCTGAGGCAAAACTGAATTGAATCGGGACCTCTTGAATTGGAATCAAGTGAATTACAGAAATCAGTGATGATACCCAGCCCTAGGGAGCAGCCTAGGCCCAACAAAAGTGGATGTAGCTGTGGGTAATGAGAAAAGATGAAAGAACTATTGATAACATTTTTGCTAAGTTAAGGCCTGATCTGTCTGAAATTCATAGCCAGCTCTGACACAGGGCCATGAATCTTTAAACGCTGAAAAAGCACAGTGTATCCAGGAAACACATTATATGCTGCAATAAATGCACTGCCCAAGTGTCCCCTCTACCACTGCCTTTCAGTGGCAGGCAGCAGCAAACAGGTCGTCAGAGGAGCCGATGTGATGATTAAGTTTAATATTGTCTACAATATTGCCAAAGAGTGCCAAAACACTTTAAGCAGAAGCACAAGATTGTTAGTTAATCATTTACAAATCAATATTGTCTGTATAGACATCAATTTCCCCCCCAAAAAAGGTGCACATGTAAAACTGCGGTGTTAAGCGATGCAGTTGAAAAATTTGGGTGCACCTAACTTTTGTGCTGGTGCGCCTGAGAAAAAAAGTTAGTCTAGAGCCCTGCATGGTCTTTCCCTTTCACGTAAATGGCCTCCTTGACTTCCAGCTCAAACCAGCGTTCCTCCCTGTCCAGGATGTGTACATCCTCATCACTGACAGAGTGTCCACTGGCCTGTAGGTGTAAACAGACTGCAGAGTCCAGGCCTGATGAGGTGGCTCTTCTGTGTTGTGTCATCCACTTAAACATCAGGGAAACCAAATAACCTTTGGCTAAATCATGGCAATCCTCCTGGTGTACACTATATTACTCTGTTTGTGTCGGGAGAGAAGAAAATTTGTACATTTATTTTACAAGTATATTATTTTATCTACGCATCTAGATGCAGTTTAATTTGTATCAAATTGATACACACTATGTGAAGGCTCTTTGTGCATTTTGCATGAGAAAATTTGAATTTGAAAAGTAACTTTGGTAAAGCAGTCATAGCCAGAGAAAGGTAAAAACATTAGAAACTTAAACGTTTTCAGGTGACGAAAAATTGGTAGTTAAAGCAGTCTGGGAGGGTCTTTTAAAAACTGTGTTTTTGAAATGAGTGAGATGTATGCAGAGCGAAAGCAATTAAGAGCCCCAAATTGCTGCATTTTGAATTAAACTGTTCAATTCTCAAGTGAAACAGTATTTATACATTTTTGCTAACCCATCTATCTTTTCTCTTCCACTTATCTAGTCAGGGTCCCATATTAGGAATCAGCTCTACACAGCATGAATGTCCCCATAGCTGCTCCCAACATCAACCTTGGGTCACTGTGGATTCTCTGGACAATTACCATGCTCTCACATGGACTCTTTAAATATTATGCACACATTGTACTATGCAGCTGGCAGGGTTATTAACCACTCTGCTGATTCTGAGATTTACAGGCTCAGTTCACCTGGTTAACGTCTAGAGTTCAGAGCTACAGTGTATGTGTGAAAACAGCTATAATCAGTACAGCTATGAAAAAGAATCAATGAAAAAATGTCACACGTCCTGAAACAGGATATTATACAAACCCACTATGTATTATAAAGCATATCACGAGTGTGTCTAAGAATAAGTCTAATTCACGGTGTGACAATGTACTTCTCCAGTCTGCTACACCAGATGAACTCAGCTTGTAACTCTCTACACCCAAGAATTTACTAAACTTATCTTGAAAATGGCTCGTCATCAACTAATTTACATTTCTTTTTCAAATCATCTGAAATTCCACATCTTCCTAATGGGAAAAAACTAATCCTCCTAGTCGTTTCTCTCCATTCTATGTTTTAGTGGGCCCTTCCTTCTCACAGCTCGAAGCTGAATACACACTATATACATCAGCTTCTACAGAGTCAAATAAAAGGTAGGGTTTTTACATCTATCTATCTATGGTCTTGGCATATATGTGGGATTGGTTGATTTGCCTGACATGTAAATAAAGTAGATGGAGCAAAAGAAAGAAACCATAAAAGGATTAAAAAAGGTGGAAATGACCGAGGAATGCAGAGAAAGGAAGGCAGTGGGGGCAAGATGATAGAGCAGGGAAAGCAGGCTGTGGATGCTGATGTCCAGATGGCCTCAGAGACACATGGCATATGTCCCATGCCAAACAGCCCACACTTGCATCTGCTAGGCCCTGCAGAGACTGGACAAATTGCTGGCAGGGTCATTGGTGGCACACAGACCTGGACATGTCCAAGCATGTCTACTGATGATCAGATCACGAGGAGGGAGGGGAGGGTGACCTATGGGAGAGAGCTTCAAGCGCAGGTGTTTATTTTTCATACTGCATGAAGAATAGAAGGGGCATATGGACACACCTGACCTGGCTTGGTTCGACATTTTCACAGATTAAAAAAAGGGTAGGTTAGCAGAGGTCAAGAAGAAATTCAGCTTCAGGTGCAATTGTGACATAGATATACAAACACAGCAATGCAGTTGGATTTCTGAGCTGTTCACCCTATATAACAACTGTTGCACAGTAAAGGTGGGCGGGATGAACAGCATAATATTGATTACACTGACTTTTAAAAAGTGGAGGAGTTTAAGTATCTTGGGGTCTTGTTCACGAGCGACGGGAAAAGGGAGCTGCAGTGATGCGGACGCTGTACCGGTCCGTCGCGGTGAAGAAAGAGCTGAGTGTAAAAGCAAAGCTCTCGATTTACTGGTCCATCTACGTCCTCATCTATGGTCACGAGCTGTGGGAGGTGACCGAAAGAACGAGATACAAGCGGCAGAAATGAGCTTATAGTTTGTGTTGGAGATATGTCTGCAAATACAGGAAGCAAAAATCTAGAAATTGCTTTAAATGTTTTTACCAGTCCCTCAACAGCTGTCTGTTCACCCCCTGTTCTCCTCTGCACCTCTCAGCTGCTGCTGGCTCCTTTTTCTCCTCCTCTTCCTCACACACTGCTGAATCTGTCTGGGTGTTTCATCAGGGGTGAAGAGCCTTTATCAAATATCTGTTAACTTGCAGGATGAAAACACAAATACATTACAGTTTTTCTCAGTCGCTTTGGTGCTTTTCTCAGATCAGAATAAAAATTCTCAAAACCATTAGTGCAACCTCCACAACATTTAGTCATTTGTGCACATCACAGTAGCAGTGTCTCCTTCCTCTGAACAAATTGCAAATGCTCTTGGACATGTATCAGTTGCTTTCATAGAATTCTCTGCCGTCGACAACATTATCATTTGCTTATGTCATGTCAGTCAAAATGAACTCTACTTTTGGATGCTGAATAGTCGTTCCCAAGAAAACTAATAGTTTTCATTTCATTGCTTGAGTCATTACATACAAAATTGGTGAATTAGTTTTCAAATGCTGTCAAGCAAATTTTATACCTTTTTTAATTATTTTTTCCTGGAAATGTCCCCGAAATTGAACAATTTCTCTCAGGTGAACTTCAGCTTTCACTGACGAGGAGGTGTGTGATGGATTAGTTGTAACCAATGACAGGCCACTTGTTCACAGTCACTCATGGATCAATCCCATGAACCCTCAATTGGCAAGCATATATGAACCGAGCAGGACATGGTGTGTACCATTTCTACAATTCTGTGACACAGAAGTGGAAGGTCAGCATTGTGGAAGAGGGGTGAGGATGCGGGGGGCAAAACAGGGGAAGAGGGAGAAGACACCAAACACATACGCAGATCCCTAATGAAAGTAGGGCAACACTTGTTGACCATGTTGTCAATCACGGCCTCACAATGGATGAGGCTGGTCGGAGAGTGCAACCAAATGTTGGAAGAACCACTGTCAACTCAATCGTTCAAACATTTCGTACGGAGAACAGGTATGTATAGTACTGGACATAATATCTCATGTTTAGTATATATTACTGTAATTTTACTGTAATCTGCACCGCAAAGGATTGAAAGACAGCCTCGCAGAGGTGGAAGAGAGCCCCTTTTTACCCCGCAGCAAGAGGAAGCCATTTGTGCAATGGTGATTGCAAACAATGCAAGAAAGTTGAAAGAAATTCAAAGCGCTGTCATAGAGGATAACGATGTATTTGGCAATACTGGATCTGTGTCAATTACAACAATTGACAGCATGCTCAAGAGAAAAGAAATGCGCATGAAACAATTCTACAAAGTGCATTTGAACCCAACAGTGAAAGAGTGAAGGAGATCCGTCACCAGTATGTCTTCTATGTATACTCTAATGTTCAGCACTGTAAACTGTTTTACTTTGTGTAGTTTCATGCAGTAGAAAAGCAATTATATATACTCACAGAACATACAAAATGCATTATGTTACACAGGAAAAGTTGTTACATTTCTCTCTCTAAAGCGTGGAGCTGGAAGCCAGGGAACCACTGCACACATTCATATACGTTGATGAGGCGGGTTCAGTCTGGCCAAAGGCAGATGGCGTGGAAGAAATCACATTGGACAGAGAGCAACCACTGATGTCCCAGGCCGGCACGGAGGGAATGTTACAATGTGTACAGAGATCTCAGACAATGGCATCCTCACCCATATTCCCCTTCTTGCTCCATACAATACACAACATCTCCTGACTTTTTTAGACACTCTTTACAGGAACATACTGTAGTCCCTGAGAATCAGAGGGGTGGAGGCCAACTCAACAAGTATGTTTTCATGTGGGATAATGTCCGTTTTCACCACTCACATCTGGTCAGACAGTGGTTTGCAGCACATGACAGAATGCTGGTTGAATATCTCCCTCCCTACTCCCCATTCCTTAATCCAATAGAGGAGTTTTTCTCTGCCTGGAGGTGGGAGGTTTGTGACCGGCATTCACATGTGCAAATGGCCCTGCTAGCAGCCATGGATGCAGCATGTGACGACATCACAGCAGAGTCATGCAGAGGGTGGATTCGCCACTCCACGAGATACTTTCCTCGCTACATTGCAAGTCATGTAGCGAGGAAAGTAAACTTTTTCTCACAGGTTGACGTGCTGACACAGGGACCAGCAGAGCGTTTTCAAAGGCGCGGTCGACCTCGGAGGAAAAGCAGTGTTGTGGAAATGACACACTCTTCACTAGTCGGGACAGTTACAAAGCTTTTGTTGTTATGAATGAGCGATACGTTTTTATGAAACATCTGAACATAATACAACACAAACTCTGGGAGAGGAGATAAAGTCAGAGAGATACATGCTTTGAAATGACAAGGATCAGGTGCATCTAGTACACCTAGAGCGACCGCTAAAAAACGATACACAAGCAGAGCTCAGCAGCCAGCGCAACAAATTCTGGATCCTTCGCTCTTAGTTAGCGGTGAGCACAGCGCATGCTGCGTCCGATGTGAAACGGCCTTTATGCTGCATAGTGTGACTCATAGCAGTGGTTCCGGGTCACCCCTGATTTTGTGTCAAAGTAATACTAAAGTAATAATGGTATTTCTGGCCACTGGTATACCAGAACTGTATCCTTGCAACAGCTACCAACAGTTAAAGGACCTAGCTTGTATGAGCCTTATGGGATATTTATATAAAGATCCTCCAGGTTCAAACTGTATCACCCTTCAAGGGCATGTGAGTGAAGTCCCCCCCCCCCCCACCTTCTTCAAATCCAACAAAAGTGGTATCAAACGTTTGTGCTGCAAAAAATTTCGTTTATGCCACTATCATTTCAAAGATATTAAAGAAAACTTCTGGAGGTCATCGGAGGTCAACCAGCCTCCCCACATTAGTTAAATCAAACAAAACTGGTGTCAAATATTTGTGCTATGTTTGTGCTGCTATCACTTTAAAAATATTAATAAAATTATGTCTTGATGCTCAATCATCCAGGTAAGTAAATCCCAAAAGGTTGATTCTGTTCATCTGGACGTTTTCAGTGGGAAAAAACGTCCAGGTGACTTCTTCAGTCTCAGCTGACTGCAGGTTTTCAGAACCTTATAAACAGGACATGTACAGTGAAGAGAGATGTTACATCTGTCTTCACTTGCATCCCAGTCACAGAAGCGTTGGAGGTATTTCGTAAGAGATTACAGGATCACCCCAACCTCAGCAACAGGACCACTCTCAGCACTGATCAATTGTGTTTGCTTTTGAAACTGTCTTAATTCCACCTATTTCACATAAGGGTCAGTTCTACAGCCAGAAACGTGGGTGTGCCATGGGTTCCCCAGTTTCACCCACTGTGGCCAATTTGCACATGTAAGAAGTGGAAAACAGGGCTTTGTTATCTGTCATGGCAGGTTACGCCGATGTGTTTGGAAACAGGACCCAAAAGCAGATACTGTAGGAGAACTCAACTTAAACCAAAAGAGAGCCTTTATTAGGGCTGATGGAAAAAAAAAAACACACCATGAATGCTGAGGTAAAAACAGAAACTAACTACTAAACTGAGAACGGGCTATAATAACTATGAAACTGTGACCAAACTATAAAAGCTTTGATGAGACTATGGTGTAGCAAAACAGACGACCTGACAATGAAACACAGAAAACAGAGGACTTAAAGACACAGGAGGTGATCATGGGAAGTGAGAACACATGGAGAAACAGCTGACTGAAATTAAATATAATGATGTAACAGGGAAGTGAAGCTAAACACAATGACAAAAACACACCTGACTCTTTCAGAATAAAACAGAAAATAGAGAAAAATACAATAATCAACGAAATAAAACAAAAATACACAAAACACTGGGTCTGAGACCCAGTACTGTGACAGTTGTCCTACCCTGGAACACCACCAAGTCATTGGTTCAGGTATGTGGATGACACCTGGGTGAAAATCAAATCTCAGGATGTACCAAAATTCACGGATCACATTAACTCGGTGGACCGACACATCAAATTCACCAGGGAGGATATGAAAAGTGGCAGGTTAGCCTTCTTAGACTGTGAGATTTCCATCAGTAATGGGGGACATCTAAAAGCTGACGTGTACCGTAAACCTACACATATGGATCAGTATCTAAGGTTATGTGAGTGAAGTTGCCCCCCCCCACCTTCTTCAAATCCAACAAAAGTGGTATCAAACGTTTGTGCTACATTTGTGCTGGTTTGTGCTGCAAAAATTTTCGTTTGTGCTGCTATCATTTTAAAGATATTAATAAAAATTTCTAGAGGTCATCAGAGGTCAACCAGCCCCCCCACATTAATTAAATCAAACAAAATGGGTGTCAATCAACTGTGCTACGTTTGTGCTGCTTCTGTTTTAAAGATATTAATGAAAATGTAAAGGTCAAAAGGTCGACCAGCCCCCCCACATTACCCAAATCCAACAAAAGTGATATCAAACGTTTGTGCTACATTTGTGCTGCAAAACTTTTTGTTTGTGCTGCTATCATTTTAAAAATTTTAATAAAATAACGTCTTGATGCGTGCTTAATCATCCAGGTAAGTAAATCCCAAAAGTTGATTCTGTTCATCTGGACATTTTCAGTTGGAGAAACGTTTCGTCACTCATCCAGGTGACTTCTTCAGTCTCAGCTGACTGCAGGTTTCCAACCTTATAAACAGTACATTTGCATAGTGAAGGAAACTAGCACCACTGAATGAACAATGTGCTGGGGGGTTAGTTCCATGATTGTTAGTATGCAAATTCTTATGACCATTGATCAATGACAACTAATCAAAGCCTACTGATCAATGGCCATGAGTACCATTCACAGAAAGTGGGGAATGGCTACAATCACAGCATTGTAAGATGGCGAAAGATTTACCCTTGGGCCCCCCTTCTCGATTCAGAGATGGTCAGCATCCTGATAGCCCAATGGACGAAGCTGTCTCTCAGTCTGTGTGTTCTGTCCCGGAGGCTCTTCAGTATCCTTCCTGATGGCAGCAAACTGAAGACGCTGCTGAAGGGATGAGTGGAGTCACCTGTAATGGAGAGGACCTTCCAGATGAGGCAGGTGCAGCTGCTCTCACTACCCGTTGTCATTTTTTCCTGCAGAACCCAGTGCAGGAGTCATACGCAACAGGACCACTCTCAGCACTGATCAGTTGTGTTTGCTTTTGGAACTGTGTCTTAATTCCACCTATTTTGCATAAGGGTCAGTACTACAGGCAGAAACCTAGGTGTGCCATGGGTTCCCCCAGGCCCCTGGTCAAAGTCACCAAACCAGTTCGTAAGCAGGTACAGGTGTGGCCAGAAGGGTCCTCAGAGGCACTGCAAGACTGCTTTTCCACCACAGGCTGCCACACACGACAACACCACAGACTTTCAGGACTATACAGAAACTGTCATTGCCTACATCCCAAAATGCATAGATGATGTCGCAGAGACCAGGACTATCATTGTCCGGGCCAATCAGAAACCATGGCTCACAGGTGAGGTTTAAATGCTCCTAAGGTTGAAAAATGCAAGCCTTTCAGAGCCGGGAATTAGGTGAGCCTAAGAACAGCAAGGGCAAACCTGTCACGTGGCATCAGCTACAGCAAAGCTTCAGCGACAGCAGAGATACTTGGAGGCAGTGGCAAGGAATACAAACCATCACAGACTACAAGCACACTCTGCAGACCGTGGTGAACAAATCCCCAGACAGTGTGTGGAGATCCCGTGCCAAAATCAGTACACGCAAAGCCCCAGGTCCTGATAACATCCTTGGACGAGCACTGACGGACTACGCTGTGGAACTCACAAATGTCTTCACAGACAACTTTAACACATCACTAGGGTCAGGCCGCCGTTCCCACATGCCTCATAGCCTCCACCATCATTACTGTACCCAAGAAGTCATCTACCTCCTGCTTTAAGGACTACCGTCCTGTCAAACTCACCTCCATCATTATGAAGTGCTTTCAACGGTTAGTCATGCCTCAAATCAAATTATCGCTTACCGGTCAAAACGCTCAACCGATGATGGAATTTCAACTGCCCCTTACTCAGCCCTCACACATCTGAACACTAGAGACTCATATGTCAGAGTGCTGTTCATAGACTTCAGTTCAGCCTTCAGCATCATCATTACCCAGTAACTCATTCACAAACTGGATCTGCTGGGGATCAGCACCTTGCTCTATAACTGGCTGCTAGATTTCTTGACAGGAAGACAGCAGACAGTACGGGTCGACAGCAACACCTCCAGCCCAAAAACACTGAATACAGGGGCTCCCCAAGGATGTCTGTTGAGCCCCCTTCTCTTCACTCTGCTGACCCACGACGAGACTACAGGGGTGAAGTTAACCATCTGGCAGAGTGGTACAGCAACAACAACCTGTCCCTGAATGTGCAGAAGACCAACAGCGACTCTACTTCCTCTGCAAACTGAGAAGCACAAGAGATTCAAACCCCATTATGAGCACCTTCTACAGAGGCACAGTTGAGAGTATCCTCACCAGCTGCATCACTGTGTGGTATGACTCCTGCACTGGGTTCTGCAGGAAAAAATGACAACGGGTAGTGAGAGCAGCTGCATCTGCCTCATCTGGAAGGTCCTCTCCATTACAGGTGACTTCACTCATCCCTTCAGCAGCGTCTTCAGTTTGCTGCCATCAGGAAGGATACTGAAGAGCCTCCGGGCCAGAACACACAGACTGAGAGACAGCTTCGTCCATCAGGCTGTCAGGATGCTGACCATCTCTGAATCGAGAAGGGGGGCCCAAGGGTAAATCTTTCGCCATCTTACAATGCTGTGATTGTAGCCATTCCCCACTTTCTGTGAATGGTACTCATGGCCATTGATCAGTAGGCTTTGATTAGTTGTCATTGATCAATGGTCATAAGAATTTGCATACTAACAATCATGGAACTAACCCCCCAGCACATTGTTCATTCAGTGGTGCTAGTTTCCTTCACTATGCAAATGTACTGTTTATAAGGTTGGGGAAACCTGCAGTCAGCTGAGACTGAAGAAGTCACCTGGATGAGTGACGAAACGTTTCTCCAACTGAAAATGTCCAGATGAACAGAATCAACTTTTGGGATTTACTTACCTGGATGATTAAGCACGCATCAAGACGTTATTTTATTAAAATTTTTAAAATGATAGCAGCACAAACAAAAAGTTTTGCAGCACAAACCAGCACAAACGTTTGACATCAATTTTGTTTGATTCCATTAATGTGGGGGGGCTGGTTGACCTCTGTTGACCTCTAGAAATTTTTGTTAATATCTTTAAAATGATAGCGGCACAAACAAAAAATTTTGCAGCACAAACCAGCACAAACGTAGCACAAACGTTTGATACCACTTTTGTTGGATTTGGGTAATGTGGGGGGGCTGGTTGACCTTTTGACCTTTACATTTTCATTAATATCTTTAAAACAGAAGCAGCACAAACAACAATTTTAGCAGCACAAACCAGCACAAACGTAGCACAGTTGACTGACACCCATTTTGTTTGATTTAATTAATGTGGGGGGGCTGGTTGACCTCTGATGACCTCTAGAAATTTTTATTAATATCTTTAAAATGATAGCAGCACAAACGAAAATTTTTGCAGCACAAACCAGCACAAATGTAGCACAAACGTTTGATACCACTTTTGTTGGATTTGAAGAAGGTGGGGGGGCCAACTTCACTCAGATGGCTGACGCTCCTTTCGGAATTATAAATTACCCTTTAAATACCATTTTCTCACAATGTGATGTGGCTCTGGGTGACAGGTTGATTTCTCAAGCCAGTTCAATTCACCCGTATAGGGCCATCATCGAGACATATTTAAATTACTTGGAACAAAGTCTGAAAACTCAATTTAGCGCTGGATTGTTTTTTAAAGACACGGCTCTTCTGACTAAGCCTCTGTTAGGCCCATTATTGACAACATGAGAGTCATGCGCCTGTGCTGGTAGTTACACTCGCAGTAGCACAGGAACAGAGCGGGAGGGAGAGAGAGAGAAAGAGAGCCAGGGACAACAACGTCACATTAGAAAGGTATAGTAATCATCCACAACTATTTTCAGTTGCAGATGATAAAGGATTCAGAAAGTTTATTCATGCAGGCCCATATGACAGAGAATGTGCATCTTCTTTTTGTTTTCATATTTTCATTTATATTTAATTGTGTTGTGGTTTGCAGTGTTTTGTGTTGTTTCACTTTAAATTTGTTTAAAAGGAAAAAGATGAAAATTTAAATAGTTAAAAGTTGAAATGTAAATAGTTAGTTTTTGTATTATATGATTTATTTATTACATTTTATGTGGAGTGAATAAATAAAAGTATATTTACGGTGGCCCCTACAGACAAAGCACGTACAAACTCCAAAACACATTCTTTGTGTTTATTCTGCATTTACTTCATTATATTGCGTAAATGTCAGTTATAAGCTTAACCTCCCAGGACCTGGCGTCCACATATGTGGACATCACATTTTGGGTTGCCTAGACCAAAATACTAAATTTTGCTCTACAAGAGCCTGATATCCACTTACAAGGACTTTATACTGCCACTATTCTATCGAAATTTAAAACTAATGTCTTCATATGTGGATCTCATTTTTCTCAGAACCAAAAATCAGGTAAAAAAAAAAATCACGTAATTCTTTGCTATTTGGGCTGATTGGGACCTGATGACAGTAAAAACAAAGATAAATTAAAAATGCATGCCACGAAAGAGTTCGGGTCTTCGGAGGGTAAATATAAGGTTGAAAAAAAAAAAGTAACTGCAACCAGGCTATTGATCAAGTAATTGCAATTAATTACAGAAAATTGTTAGATTAATTAGTTAATTTTTTAATTTATTGAAAGCTCTAATATATATATATATTTTGCTGTAACTCTGGATTTATGGCCTGTCATTAAAACTGGTGTATACTTTGAAGTCGGAACACGTACAAACTCCGAAGCACGTACAAATTCTGAAGCACGTACAAACTCCAAAACACAGCAGAAGTGCTCCAGGATGCTAGGGGCAGTTTTGAGCTTTTGCAGTGTTGCCAACTTAGCGACTTTGTCGCTATATTTAGCGAGTTTTCAGACCCCCTTAGCGACTTTTTTTCTAAAAAGCATAACACCTTTTTCTGGTGTTATTGGAGACTTATTTATGACGACTTTTTGACGTGAAAGCACGTCTCGCTCCTACTCTCAACAAGCAGCGGTGCTGGCGTGGGCACCTCGCCCGTTCCAAAGCGCTCACAGGCAACATTTTTTTTAAATTGTTTGCATATATATGAGTGTTTGTGTATAAATACACAAACCATACACATATGCTTTCAGTTGTGTAATTTAAGTGATCTAGGTAGCTCTGTTTTGGAAGTTCAGTTAACGCTAGAAATGTGTTTTGGAGTTTGTATGTGCTTTGTCTCTATGGGCCACCGTATATATTTATATATAAACATATATAAATAAAACCATGTCTTTTTTTAACATTAGTAATTCCTTTTGTGCATAATTTTATATTGTTGTTGATAATAAATTAATTAAAACAACAAAACAACCTGAAGAGCTGGCTGGGAGCTGAAAGAGCCGGTTCTCTAAAAAGAGCAGGAATTCCCATCACTAGGTGGCACAGTGAGCTCGCAGGCGCGGCACAGAGGCAAGGTTGAAACACAGGTGTGCTGGGTCAGGTTAAATGACATTGCTATCTTCTTGGGTTTTCTGTGATGGGGGAGCAGGAGGACGTGTGTGTGTGGCAGCAGCCTTGGAGTGACTTTTTCCAGTGTGAAGAGCACCAAAACAACAGTATCTGCTGCCCATAGACAATAAAATATAACCGAGGAGCAATTTTGATATCAATTCGTATGCCATAAATGACCTCTAGGCGTACATTACCTCTAGGCGGGCGCACCTGCACGGCATCCACAATCATACCCCGCCGACTTAAACGTGGTGCTGGGTCCTGCATTAGGGGGGTTGTTGTCAGTGTGTGTGGCTGGCAGCGAGAGAGAGCTGCAGCTAACAGTGTGTGAACAACCAACCATTAATAAAGAGATGCTGCAAAGCATGAACGTGCACCCAGGTCTGCTGTGGGTTTGTTACACATCCATGACCTCTAGCTGTATGCCATGAATGACATCAAGCTGTACACCATACATGACATTAATGGAATCAAGTATATTAGAGTAGGACTGAGGCTTGTTTCAGTTTTATAGATTTATATACATTTATATTCATATTTCATATTTAAGTTTTTTATAGATTTCTATAGATTTACATTCAAGGTCTTCAAAATTAGAAAATCCCAGATCCAAAGCAGTTTTGAGTTTCGTTCTCCTGACTTTGGCCCATGCCAAATTTTTGTTTTATATGTTTATTTTATTTTAATATTCACATTATTATCTGTGTGGGTGTTATGCTTGAGTGGACAGGGGCTGAAGGGCAGTTTGCCTAACACCTCTGAGGCTACGTCCACACGTACACGGGTATTTTTGAGAACGCAGATTTTTCTATGCTTTTGCACCTTTCGTCCACATGTAAACGCCGTTTTCGGTCACTGAAAATGTTGAGTTTTAAAAACTTCTGCCAGGGTGGAGATTTTTGAAAACTCAGTTTTTGCATTTACGTGTGGACGAGGAAAACAGAGAAAACGCAGCGTCAAAGGTGTGCGCCTTTTTTGACGTCACACTGTGTGCCACGTTATTGTCTCGGTGAAATGAATTTCTACAATGGCGGACTTAGACAAAATACTGTTACTGTTAATTTGACTCTGTGCAGTGTTTAAATGCTTACATATACACAGTTTCTGTCCCTCCACACAGAGGACTCGGTTCTGCTTCTATGCGCCATCTTTGTTTACTCTTTCCCACCCAGGCTTCTAGACTTCTGATTTCTACACGGTTAGGAATATATCGCTACCTGTTGCTTTGGCATGTTCCTAGCAGCATTTTCTTTTGTTTTTGCGTTTATGTGTGGACGGGATTTAAAAAACAAAACGAAAACGTAAAATCTCAGTTTTAAAAAATACCCGTGTACGTGTGGACGTAGCCTGAGTTTGTTAATCCTGAGATGTGGGGAACTCTGGGTTTTCTGTTCCAGAAAGTAAATCAACTTCAACTCTGAGTCAGTTATCTGGTAACAAACACTATGACCTAAACCTGCTCACTGCCAGGTTTTCTTCAACAAACTTTGATTCATTTCCTCATTCATAAAGTTTTTGCCAAAGTTTTTGTTGCTTAATGCTTAACATAAGTGCTTTTACAATCCTTTAGTTGTCAGGATATAAGGACGAGAGGACAGCAATTACATCACAGATTTATAATCAGCCCACAATAAAATCTGTCTTTCTGTGTGACTCTGGGGACAATAATGTAATTGTAAGTATCCTTGGACTGTAAACATTTACCGTATATTACTGTAGGAATCACTGTTTATATAAACATCTGTGTAACGCTAGACAGAACACACTGATCAACGATCGACTATCTGTGGTGTAATTGGTAGTGATGTGCGGATCGATCCTGAAATATCGATTCCTCCGATACCAGTCATTTATGTTCTAGAATCGATTCTCACATTAAAATATTGATATTTTAGTAATTTAGGGTAAATTTGCAGTTTATCATTAACAGGAACACAGTGGAAAGAAACTATATCATTCAGATTGTCTACATTCAAAGGAACTACTTCCTCTTCCGTCTTTCATAGTCATGTGCGAAATACGGCTGCATAAATGTGTCGCAGCCTCTGGCGTGCGCACTCACAACAATGACTGAGCGTAAACGGAGTCATGTGTGGACGTATTTTACCTCCACAAACAGCTGAGACGTGGTTTGCGATACATGTGGCAAAAAAGTGAGGTGTTGTGGTCATACTTGCCAACCTTGAGACCTCAGAATTAGGGAGACATTCTAAAGGGCTGTTGGGGTGGGGGGGGGGGGGGGGGGGTGATAAATACATTTTACAGTGTTTATTTATCGGATAAAATACGTTAAATGTCACCGTTATTATTGGCCGGCCCGGAAACAGCGGGGGTGTCCAAATTCAGAGGCTGCTTCCACCTGAGGACCCGGCCTTCGTGGTCTAAAGAAAGTCGGGTAGTACGTCACGAGCTCCCTCGGTGGAGTGAAACTCTGCCGTCTGCTCCTTGCTATCTAAAATATAACCGGGCACTGGCATAAACTCTCGACCGTCTCACACTTTGTTTAATTCGTTTTCTGTTTGACGTTTATTCAGCTGTGTGAAAACTCCAGAGGAACCCTCCCGAGGGATTAATAAAGTTAAATTTAATTTAATTTAATCTAATCTAATAACTTTATTCTCAGCCAAACCGATTTACTCACGAACAAATAAAACACTGAAAAAGCCAAACAATAACATTTTTAAGTTATCAAAGTGACTTATATATCATGTTTAACCCGAGTAGTGAAAGACTGCGGGGGTTTGAAAACGATGTGTCGGTCGGCTCAGATATTTGAAGTTTACACAGCTACATTCTCACCTGAAAATATGTTAAAAGTTCTTTTGCGACCCAGAAAGAGAAATAAGAGTAATATTAAAACTAAGCAGCTGCCGCCATTGTTGGAAACTGGAATTGGCTGGGCCGCGCTATGAATTTTGTGGTATGGTTTTTCAATTTTGTTGTCCGGGTGGAAAATCGGGAGAAATTCGGGAGAATGGTGGCTCCGGGAGATTTTCGGGAGGGGCACTGAAATTCGGGATTCTCCCGGAAAAATCGGTAGGGTTGGCATGTATGGTTGTGGCAACATCACTAACCTTGTCAAACACCTCAGAATAAATCATATCACAGAATATGACGAGCGTATGTTGAGACGAACTGAAGAGGAGGACAGGGACAGGTGCTGCTAGGGCGAGACAGACGTCTCTCACGGAGTCCTTTAGTGCTGCAGGCAGGCAACATGCTCAAATAGCGCACAACTTCAGTTTTTTATTTCTATATGATGAATTCTGCATTATTAAGTGATAAGAACAAGTAATCTGATGTCCTGTAATCATTATGATGCTATAATTTGAGATACAATAAATAAAATAAGTTTTTGTACAAAGTATAGGTATCGAATCAGTATCGTCGATACCACCCTGAATATTACGTGGTATCGGATCGGAAAGGAAATCAGTGGTATCGCACATCACTAGTAATTGGTCTCACTGCTGGAAACATGTCTGTCATAGTTGGTTCGAGAACACAAGGTCCTTGATATAAAGGTTTTAAGTCCTGGAGTTTTTTATTTTTTACAATGTTATTAAGGTGGTGTGTATGGTGGCCTTGAAAGGTCAAATGCACTGCAACTCAAGAAAAAAAGACAAGCAAATAGATAAATGTTACAAAAGCACACAAAACAAAAAGGAAGTTGAATAAAACAGCGGTAACTAAAAAGTTAAAAAAGAAAACAGCACTTGTATATGAATTTAAGAGTTTAATCATGTATTTTAATCAAGTGTTTTTGTCTTTTTAATATTTTATGTTTTAC
The DNA here is from genome assembly GCF_036321145.2 of Pelmatolapia mariae. NCBI lineage: Eukaryota > Metazoa > Chordata > Actinopteri > Cichliformes > Cichlidae > Pelmatolapia > Pelmatolapia mariae. The sequence goes on along the minus strand of NC_086228.1, from coordinate 30,706,980 downwards.
AAATAGGCTTTTAACATTTTCAGTGTAGTCATTGTGGAAATGCCGGTACAGCTTCATGGTCAGCGTTGACAGGATTCTCTGGTGTGTGGGTACGGTAATGCATCTTTAAATGCACTGACTGTCTAAAGGACTTCCCACACTGGTCACAGAGGTATGGTCTTTCTCCGGTGTGGGTACGCTGGTAAACCTCCCAAAGAAAAAATTGGAAATTGCAGAAGATGGAGTGAGTTTTTTGTCAGATTGCTTGTCAAGTATAAATCCATCTGTCCTTTTGTTCCCAAGTTATTATTTTGGATGACAACCAGAACATGTCACAGTGGAGTTGACCTTTGACCTTCACATTATTGTGATATGCAGTGATAAATAATGAGTTAATTAGAAATAAATGTAATGACATTTGGCTTCATTTACGGTTCAGTCCAAACATCATTTTCAGTGCTACACCATTCTCCTATTGATTTCTTTTCAGCTTCCTTGGCATGCCATGTCTCCTCCTTAAAGTGACTTACCTCTGCCAGTGTCAGCTCTTTGCTGGTGGCGTTACTCAGCTCTTCTACCACAAAATCCTCCATCATTGAAACTGCTCTGACAAACATAAAGATGATAAATAAGAAAAAATTATAAAAACTATTGTCACAAAATCAACAATGATTGTGAAGACACCCAAACATATGAATAAATACCTTTCATTTACCTTTAAACATTAGCTGAAAGAAAAATAAATACTTGTAAGTAGCATTAAGAAAGATAATCAAGTTGGATACTTCAAATTCACACACATTGATCTTAAGGTTGTGCAGTTTTTAAATAACTGGAGCTTAAAAAAAAACTATATTTGAAATAAAACAAAGAGAAGTAAAAAAACACTGAATGTCCTCTGATTTACTAGAACTACTACTGACAATCAGTGTTGCCAACTCCTCAGTAAGGAAAATCGCTATTGGCTGTCCTAAAAGTCGCTAGAAGTCGCTAAATGACATCATCGCATAATTTGCATAATTGGTCATGCTTTTTTTTTTTTTTTTGCCTGTCCCGTTTGGCTCTTTTGCCATCAGAATTATTGTCTAAAGGTGAAGAAAGATGCCCAACGGATTTACTTTACCAAATGGACCATCCCAGCCTTGCCGTAATGGTCTATTTGATTCACCTTTTATTGTTTATTTTATTTTCACTTGCTGAATACGGGACAGACTTGACTGGGGGAAAGAAAAGGGAGAAAGAAAGAGGGAAAGAAAAACAGCGGGGAAGAGGGACGGGGAAAAAGGGCAAAAAACAAAAACCAACAGAATAAGCAGACAAAAAATACATATATCGATCACCTGGATCACCTGTTGAGAAAGAAAAAAGAAAACAAGCAGAAGAAAACGAGAGTAATATAATAAACAACATCATCACGATGATCTATGGGAATATGACAGTAAATACTAAATATTAAACATTATTGTGCAGCACGTAAGATCGACAGCGCACAGTGTGCTTTGAGGTAGGAGCCAAAAAGGGTGTAGTTTGTGTGTGTGAGCACCCGTGTGTACACCTGTGAGCATGAGTGCGCTTGTATTTAAAAGGTTCCTTCATGTAATGATCTGCTAGAGGGTGTGGGGGGCCACAGCCCCATCCTCCAGGGCATGAAGCAGGTATGGAGGAGATCAAAACTCCAGACATCCAGAGGCCCCCAGAACACAAGAGACCAAGGAAGACCAACAGAGGGGCAGCCGCGCCACTGTCCCAGAAAGAGCTGAGGAGAGTCCCAGATGAGGGATCACTCAGCAGCCGCGGAGCAGAAGCCAGGGGGGGTTGCAGTGACGTGCCCGTGAGCTCCGCCGGCAGCCAGCTGTGCCTGAGTGACCGAGCCCCAGGCCGAGAGGCCGAGGGCACCCCATCCCCGAAGTGGCCCAAGCGAGCCCCAGGCTCCAGGTCCCGACAAGCAGCCACCAAGGAGTGAGCCGGTGTGTACCTGGACGCCCATTCCCGGACACAAAGAACCACCAACGCATCGATGTCTGAGGGCGTCTGCCACTGGCAGGGGAAGTGGTGGGGGGAGATAGGCCTCCAAACCTTGGAGGGCCTGAGATGTCCCCAGAGAGGTGGCGTCTGATACCCAACCTGACATATGGACACAGACATACAGACACACACAGATACAAACATCCATTCCCACCCTCATGCTCTCATAAGCAATTACTCCACACTCAACCAACGTGAAGACAGACATAGAGAGACACTGTACACACAATCACACTCCCCAAGCGTACTCTAAGAACCGGGTCTAGGTACCTTTGCCCCTGGAGGGGGAAACTGGTGTTACCCTTTTCCCTGCGGTGGAGAGAAGCAGACCGCCCCGACTCCGCAGCAGCAGGCAGGCCCCACATTCCAGACCCCAGTTGGACGGCCAACTCCTCCTCCTAGCCCCCCCGCTCCAGCAGGCCGCAGAGACCGGGGGTGTGAGAAGACTCCAAACCTCCCTCCACCCGCTCATATGTAGTGTTGATGCATGTGTGTTCTAAGGTGCATTTAAAACCCAGGGGGGCATGGAGCTACCTGCCAGAGAGCAGCAGGTAAGCGCATAGCCCCTCCTGATAGCCCTCAATGTCTACATGTATTTAAAATTGAGAGGTGGGCAACGACGCCAGGGGTGAGGTGTACACCCTGATGGTAATTTGGAGTCCGTGTTGTGAGCCCACCCCCAAGGCCCTATATGTATGTGTTATGAGAGTGTGAGTAATGTGAATGTCTAAGTTGTGAGATAAAATTGAGGCACAGGCAGCCAGAAGGGGACAGAGGGGGGGGATGCCTCTGTCCAGACTTGTCGCTAGTCGCTTTTTAGAAAAAAAGTCGCTAAGTTGGCAACACTGCTGACCATAAGTTACAAATAAAAAAGATGAAGAAAGCTTGTTTCTTATCACCGTTGGTACGTAAATGAAGTGGGATTCAGTCCTGGTTGTCTTCAGAAAGTTCACAGGAAAAATGCTCTGGAAAAATGGGACGGGTGGTTTCCATGGTAACCAAACAAGAGTCCAGTTCCAAAGGATTGCGATGTGAATTTAAAAATTAACACAATGTTATAGGGTTTTGGAGTTGACGTCACGCTGCAATGCATTGTGGGAGCGCGGCACCATTTCAGTAGGCCACGAATCAAAACAAACACAGTGTGTTGGAAGGAAGATTGCTACGAACCATACTTAAAAGCAGCTCAAAAGAATAAGGACGGTATAGAGACAGATTGCGTCCAAAGAGACGGTACTTGTAAAAAATAGCGTGCACTGGAAATGTGGACCCGTATGAAATAACGGCCGTGGAGTAGAAACCCTGAAGACCAACCGCTATTGACTTACCATGATATATTCTCGTACCTTGTCTGTGGAGTCAGCGCGTACATTTCAAACCAATTTCGCAATTATAAATCTCTGGAGGTGCACATCCACCAAGGACTGGGTACAAGATTTGGCTATTTTTAAGGTAAGTCAGCTTGAGTAATGCGAGTAAAATGCGTTTGATTTCCCCCCGAACATTCAGATTGGTGCAAGCATAAATTCATTCATGAGGGGAAATTACAGTGAGAACATGTGGAGGCTCTGTTAGATGGATAACATAGTGAGTTCAGTGCACTGATGTGACATTGTCCTGAAGGATTTCGTCATTCTCTATGGTTAGAGAAATTGCACTAATTAATTCATATTTATTATAAATAATTCTAATTATACATCTTGCTTCCGTGTTTATGTCCTCTGTCACTAAAAATACATTTTATTTTAGTTTTAAACATAGATTAATGACCTGCAGAATCTCTTTATCATATTAGGTGTCCATAATTGTCACTTAAAGTCGAACTTTATGTTTTCTCCATCTTGAAAGTGATTACATCCTTGCATTACATACTTTAGGTTCATTTTTGCAGGCGGGTTTCTGAAAAAACCCCCAGGCAGATTTAGAATATAACATGCAGTGTTCTATAGGTGGATACATAAAAAGATAAAAAATTACATGTATGTGCTAATCTCCAAAAGTTGATTCTGTTCATCTGGACGTAGCGTTTTGTGGGAGAAACGTTTCGTCATCATCCAGGTGACGTCTTCAGTCTCAGCTGACTGCAGGTTTCCACAATCTTATAAACAGTACATTTGCATAATGACTGAAACCAGCCCACTGAAGGAACAATGGGCTGGGAGGTCAGTTCCTTAACCTTAATTATGCAAATTCTCATGACCATTGATCAACAACCACTGACCAAAACCCACTGATCAAAGACCACTGATCAATGTCCATGAGTGCCATTCACAGAGAGTTGGGGAATGGCTGCAATCACAGCATTGTAAGATGGTGACAGATGTACCCTTAGGCCCCCTCCTCGATTCAGAGATGGTCTTTCCCTTTTCACGTAAATGGCCTCCTTGACTCGGCGCTCAAACCAGCGTTCCTCCCTGTCCAGGATGTGTACATCCTCATCATTGAAAGAGTGTCCACTACTTTCCTATTACTTTCCTGGATGATTGAGAATGCATCAAGATCTATGTGCTAACTTTCTCAACACTTTGTTACATTTATGATAAATGGATTTGAAAGTAGATAAAACACATGTGTGTCGGCCTTGGCTCATTAAAGTTCTTGTCTTTAAATGAACTTTGTCTGTGTGTGTTTCAGGTACTGCACTCTCAAAGACCGAATGAACCAGCATTGCAGCCGTGGGTCATTGTGAGCATCACAGGGAAGGTTGAAGCTGCCCACTGCACTTGTATGGCCGGAGTCGCGGAGACCTGCAGCCATGTAACTGCTCTTCTGTTTAAAGTAGAAGCAACAGTGTTGATCTGTGGCACAAGTACTGTTACAGATGAACCTGCATACTGGGTTTTGCTGTGTAATATGACCAAGATACAGTCAGTGGTTGGCCATAAGATAGACTTCCTCTTCAGCTGCCCAAAAAAAGGCTCTTTTTAAAACATAAACAGACCATTTGCAGTGACAGGTAAAATAAGCCGTCCTCAGAAAAGAAAAATTCCACCTGCTACTGTGGAGGAGTTGTCTCAACTGATGGGAAAATATTTCTCCAAGCATAGTTCTGTTCTGAATAACCCATAATGTTTTATTTAGGGGGTCTACATTTGTGCCTGAAGTGCACTGCCATGTAAATAATTTGCATTTACTGAATATGTACCACTGTTCAAAAGTTGAATAATGAAACAAACAAATTTTTGCCTTTTTTAATTACCGAAACTCCAGTTCGGGAGTTGGAGGGCCGGGATCGATTCCCCGGCGTGGCAGCACTTTCAATTTTTCTTAATTCATTTTCTAATCATATATTGTCAACACGTGAACATTCCCAAGTGTGTTTTGGCGTCGCAGCCATGTGTTTAACAACTCCCACTTCGCCGGCCGGCCAAGCTTTAGCTTTAAGCTTTAGCCTAGCCTGCCGCCTAGTGTTTCCGGTTTGATAGCTGGAGGGCCGGGATCGAATCCCCGGCGTGGCAGCACTTTCAATTTTTCTTAATTAATTTTCCAATCACATATTGTCAACACGTGAACATTCCCAAGTGTGTTTTGGCGTCTTAGCTGTGTGCTTTTAAACGTGCCAGGCCGCAGCTTTAGCCTTGCCTAGTGGCCAGTGTTTCTCGTTTGAGAGCTCTGAAATGGCCCAAAAGGACTGGATTGGTTTTAATGTAGTTACAATAGCACGGAGTTATAAAGATACTTGAAAAAACGGGTCATTATTAAATTTGATATATAACCCTTTTGTAAATCATGTTCACTAAAGACTATTTACCAATATAAGTAAACACATTGCAACCAAAAAACACAAGGAAACATTGGAAATCAGTTTTTGGCACAACACTGGAGGTAAAACAGGTATGATCCTTCACATCTGGAGTGTGAAGGTGCAGACACAAATTCAGACATCCCTGGGATGTTTAAGAGTTTAGAATTTCTCTGGTTCATTAGCTTTAGTCATATAAGTCAGTAATCACTCAAGATTAGTTTCCAAGTCCTCCTGAATTCAAAGAAATATTCAGGGGATTCGGCGCTGTGCTTTCCCACAGGTGAACTCAGGTGAAATGAAAGAAGTAGTGGATGCCCTCCTCCTCTGGTACAATGGTAACTCAGAAAAGCTCCTTGGAGTAAGGAGATCAGGCTCAGAAGTGGTTCTTTCTAAGAATGTATATCTGTATTTATAAATGACATACTAAGGAGGAGTAATGCTTAAAGAATGAGGAATTAAGCAGTGACCAATGACACGTTTAACAATGTGTCATTGTTATCCACTATTCTATGGATGTTTATGAGTACAAGATCCTTTTTTCTATCAAGTAACCTAAAAAATGACTGACTGCACCTTTAAAAATACTAACTTAAATAAACCAAGATAACCCAGCAGTCCATAGGAAATAATGTATGCACTATGTCACTAAAGTTATTGTCACTGCAAATGTAAAAGTAAACATAAATGACCCAAAGAGGAAGTGACATGACTTTGAAGACAGATGTGATCAGGTGGAAAGTGCAGAAAGCTGACTGATGTCGATCTGTGGCTGCATTAAATGTTGGCCTGTCCTGTATTAGGCATTCAGGATTTTCTTTGATGGCCATTTAGCTCTTATGGCATGAACTTGCTCAGTGCATTATTATTTGCTTTTCTACAGTCTGATATTTGTTTACTAATTGATCGATACAGTGTAATAAATAAGTGCATAAATAAGATGTTAAAAACCTCATCATCATATCAAACAGGATAGATTTGGGGGGAGTTTGTTTGGCACATGCTGACTGCATTCTAATTATAACCAGAACAGAAGGCGAGAGCAGCGAACAAGAGTGCAGCAGTTTGGTGAAAGGAAGAGGAAAGGTGAAGAAGAGGTGAGCATCCAAAAGACGAGCAAGAGGACAGTTTCAAAGGAGACATTATGGCACAATAAAAGCTGTAAGAGCAGAGATTCATTCATATTTTTACTATTTTTTCTTTAGCTTTTACTCCCGCTGCTTACAATAAATCCAATATAAAGAACAAACAAGAACAACTCAAATTGCATTGATTGTTTGACATTTCATATAAATGTGACTATAAAATATAGCCAATAATATTAAAAAGGTGCTGTTACTGAGTGAAACTTCCAAAGATTTCAGGTCTGGATTTAGCCCCAGTGTTTTAAGATCCTAGCAACACTCGTATTTATGGCCACAAGATACGAGCTTTCTGGGTGCTGACTCAGGGGGACCACTTTAGTTCATTGAAACTTTAATGCCAGTTTAGTTTAAGACATTAAACTGGTCGCGTTTTGAATCCAATTGATAATAACAGAGCGATGCTGGACATAAGCAACTGTGTTAGTGTGACGCGCTGCATATTTGAAGGATTACGATAAACTTCAGTTCTTACAGAATCTGTAACATTGCCTTGATCGGCCTACATCATTTTAAAATGCATTTTTTTAAATAGTTTTTGTTGTTAAATGAGTTTTGTGTCACTGTGCACAGTGAAAAACTCACCTGATGTAGTGGTAAGGCCATGTTCACCACTAGATGGAGACAACCTGGCACAGGTATTTTCTATACACACTAAATTTCACACTGAAAAGCCTTGGTGGGAATTTTTGTTTGCATAGAAAGTAAAGGAAAAATGTCTTGAGGTCTTTTTCCAGTGTTTTCAAAATTGTGTTTTTCAGATACACATCAAAACTTCACACAGACAAACACACACACAAAACAACAAAATATGTCAAATTACATAAGATAAGATAAGATAAGATAAGCTTTATTAGTCCCACGTGCGGGAAGTTTGTTTTGTTACAGCAGTGGACAGTGCAAAGTTACATGGAAAATTTGAAAAAAGAAAAACACTGGAATAAGATATCAATAATTTTCAATAGATACTGTACACAACTGAATAGAATAAGATAAAATACTTTATACAATCAGATAAAATCAAATAAAATAGAATACAAATGCTATATACAACGATGCCAGAAAAGAGTATTGCACTTGATCAGTTGAAGTCTTTGTTGTGGAGTCTGACAGCAGTGGGGAGGAAAGACCTGCGAAATCTCTCCGTCCCACACCGTGGGTGCCACAGTCTCCCACTGAAGGAGCTGCTCAGTGCTGTCACAGTCTCCTGCATGGGGTGGGAGATGTTGTCCAACAGGGATGACAGCTTAGCCACCATTCTCCTGTCACTCACCACCTCCACTGGGTCCAGAGGGCGTCCTAGAACAGAGCTGGCCCTTCGGATCAGCCTGTTCAGTCTCTTCCTGTCCCCAGCAGAGATGCTGCCGCCCCAGCAGACCACACCATAAAAGATGGCTGAGGCCACCACAGAGTCATAGAAGGTCATGCACGCCTCATTCATTTTTTTTAGAAATGACTGAAAGATTTAATAGACTGTGTTTTTAGTTTTGTTCAAAAAAGAATGACTTCATACAGGAAAAAAATTTATATCACATATGCAGGACACCTTAAACTAGTTATTTAATTAAGCAGCAAAGCAGAACAAAATGAGGGCTGCATCAAGACACGAGGACTAAACTCCAATTCAACCAGACCCAGAACTGATCCGGAAGTAAAACAACTACAACAGTTCAAAATCAGGACTACTTAGGATTTAACCAAGACAGAACCAGAATCAGAACTAGATGACAGTAGCACTAAAAATCATCTTAGACCTGCACTACACTTATTTTTTAATTCTACCAAAGTTATTTAAATTGAGAAAAGTTTATATAATTATTTAGCCTTCATAAGCCTGCATAACTTAATAAATATAGAATTTGAAAAGTAACAAATGGTATCTAAAAAGTTACACTAGGTACGAGATACATGTTCTGATGAGTTTTGGCAAACAACCATTTGACTAACATGTGTGTCTCACCTGCTCTTGTTCCATCTCTGTTCTGTCCTCATTCTCTCTCTCCCTCTCTGCTCCTCTCTCTCTCTGTTCCTCTCTCTCCCTCTCTGCTCCTCTCTCTCCCTCTCTGCTCCTCTCCCTCCCTCTCTGCTCCTCTCTCTCTCTGTTCCCCTCTCTCCCTCTCTGCTCCTCTCTCTCTCTGTTCCTCTCTCTCCCTCTCTGCTCCTCTCTCTCTCTGTTCCTCTCTCTCCCTCTCTGTTCCTCTCTCTCCCTCTCTGCTCCTCTCTCTCTCTGTTCCTCTCTCTCCCTCTCTGTTCCTCTCTCTCCCTCTCTGCTCCTCTCTCTCTCTGTTCCTCTCTCTCTCTCTCTGTTCCTCTCTCTCCATCTCTGCTCCTCTCTCTCTCTGTTCCTCTCTCTCCCTCTCTGCTCCTCTCTCTCTCTCTGTTCCTCTCCCTCCCTCTCTGTTCCTCTCTCTCCCTCCCTCTCTGTTCCTCTCCCTCCCTCTCTGTTCCTCTCCCTCCCTCTCTGTTCCTCTCCCTCCCTCTCTGTTCCTCTCTCTCCCTCTCTGTTCCTCTCTCTCCATCTCTGCTCCTCTCTCTCCCTATCTGTTCCTCTATGTTACTCTCCCTCCCTCTCTGTTCCTCTCCCTCCCTCTCTGTTCCTCTCTCTCCCTCCCTCTCTGCTCCTCTCTCTCTCTGTTCCTCTCTCTCCCTCTCTGCTCCTCTCTCTCCCTCTCTGTTCCTCTCCCTCCCTCTCTGTTCCTCTCTCTCCCTCTCTGTTCCTCTCCCTCCCTCTCTGCTCCTCTCTCTCCCTCTTTGTGCTGACAATCAAGCCAAACACCAACATCATCAAATATACAGTTGAAACCAGATATTTAATCACTCTTCAGATAAAAACACGTTTTTAATTGTAACATCAAATCAGACTAAATGTTTATTTTTTTAGATTGATAAATATAAAAAAACATATTAGTTAACTTTAAGAGTAAAGAGAGAAACTATCTGTATTTCTTAATTGTAAATGGCACCAAATTGTATTCAAACTGAGCCACACTTATGGAGCTCCACAATTCTTTTCCTGGTGTTTTGTTGACATCTCTTGATTTTCCCATGTTACAGAAACAGGCTCTGTGTTTTGCCTTATATGCATCCACAGGTGTGCCACCAATTTACTCACATGGACTCTACTAACCTATCAGAAGCTTCTTCAGCTCAGAATGGAATCGTCTGGAGTTTTCTTATTAATGAACAATAAACTTAGTGTATATGTACTCCTACATTTGATGAAAGTGATAAAAATAGACAGCTCCCTCTCTTTATTCTGACATTTACAGTGGCTTGCAAAAGTATTCGGCCCCCTTGAACTTTCCCACATTTTGTCACATTACAGCCACAAACATGAATCAATTTTATTGGAATTCCACGTGAAAGACCAACACAAAGTGGTGTACACGTGAGAAGTCGAACAAAAATCATACTTGATTCCAAACATTTTTTACTAATAAATAACTGCAAAGTGGGGTGTGCGTAATTATTCAGCCCCCTGAGTCAATACTTTGTAGAACCACCTTTTGCTGCAATTACAGCTGCCAGTCTTTTAGAGTATGTCTCTACCAGCTTTGCACATCTACTATGGAAGAAATATAGTGTCATCAGAATCCAACTATTTTTAGACATTGAATTTATAACACTGAATTTTTATCCTCCAAATTTCCCTGCAAAAAATATTCACCTGCAAAAATTCGCCTGCAAAAAATTCACCTGCAAAAATTCACCTGCAAAAATTCACCTGCAAAAAATTCAACTGCAAAAATTCACCTGCAAAAAATTCACCTGCAAAAATTCACCTGCAAAAATTCACCTGCAAAAAATTCAACTGCAAAAATTCACCTGCAAAAAATTCACCTGCAAAAAATTCACCTGCAAAAATTCACCTGCAAAAAATTCAACTGCAAAAATTCACCTGCAAAAGTGATGACATTAAATGACCCAAGCCAGAGCAATCAGCACTAGATCGAGTCGAGCGGCTCTCAGCCAATTAAATTACGCTGTTTGATCACATGACATGTTAGCCGGCAGTGTCTTCTGAAAAGAGAGCTGTTTAGAGGTGAGTGATTAAGTTTTTCTCCTAAATAGAGATCATTACAGAACGCCTAGTCCTACTTAAAATACCATTCATTTTTCTTTTATTTTATCATCTACTCGAACTGAGGAAAACGTTTGACTAACTCAAAGAAAATTTCCGCGCCTCCCCTGCCTGTCTGCAGAGGCAGTTTTGAATTCAGGAGCGGCATGATGGCAGCGGCAAACCCTGGCGGTTCTCCGGTAAGTATATTATGTTTTATCTTCAAGTTTGTCTTTTGAAACGTTAATTTTATTTAAATCCGTTGGTCACGTATAAGGTACACAGACGGGGTCTTTGCTCAACTCGTCTGATGCGTGTCTCACTAAGCGCTACATGCTAGCATCCTGCTAACCGAGCTAACCTTTACATGCTGTGCTCTACAAAATAGGATACTCGGTACAAAACCATAATCCGCAGATATTGATAGATAGACGAACACTGCAAATATAATGTGGGAAACGAGAACGGCATTGGGTTAAGGGGTAAAATACACTATGAATAAAGCCATAGAGTGAATGGCTGCCATGGTTGCAGAACGGCCTGATTTAATGACAAGAATGGGGAAGAGTGAGGAGAAGTGAACCAACCAAAGCCACAAAACACGGTCAGGCAAGGCGGGAATAGGGCAGTGATATGTCCGTCAGTATGTAGTTGGTGTGTGCTTTGGTGAACAAAAACTCGAGACCCGTAGCAGGAAGATGGGAGACTCGTGTTTCACTGGAATAGTGGTGAATTAAAACATCATTTGTTGGGGAAATTTAGGTGTAAATGCATCCATACAGGCGAGACAGAGGCAGACCAGGCAGTGAAGAAAACAATGCAAACATTAGAAATATTAAAACGGAAATATGGGATTAATATAACATACAATTAGGGAAAATTAAAGGAACACAATGTAAATTATACTGTAAAGTCATTAAAACAGCATAACCTGATTAAAAGAAACATGTAATTGGGTAGGATGGTGGTGATGATGATGATGATGATGATGATGATGATAATAATAATAATAATAATAATAATAATAATATTAAAAAAACATGTACAAGATGGGCATGTATACTTGTACCCAGAATTTAACAACTATAAAGTTGTGGCATGCCAGTACCTTACCCCATCCATTATATCCACACTTTCAGAAAAGGATATGGTCAATATCTTTACAAATACTATCTAAACTTAAACAGATAGCATAAGTTAAACGGGATATTCCCTCTGCGCTCTCCTAGAGTGAATACATCAAATTAAACAAATAAGTAGTCTATGGCATTTAAAAGTGGTTACCTACAATTCTGAAATGATAATACTAATTCTTATTGATGATGATATTGTATTTGAAATCCTGGTGTAACACTGAACCCGACATCATAAAATGATTACCCTTGTAATGTCAGGGAGCTACAACCAAGGAGGGAAAATATTACTATCTCACCCCTTGTATCCAATTACATAACAGCACTGCTTAGTAAAGGTGTTGAATTAGCTGGGTCGCTCAGTTTGGGGAAAATTGTGGGGAGCCTGCAAGGGCCTCAACTTCTCCATTCCCACAATGTGCAACAAATGGGCACAGCTGATCTTCAAGATTGGAACATCGGCCAATTACTTCCAACTTTAACGTGTTTTTGCAAAAGTATTCTTAAAATTGTCTCTTTACACAGATCATAATGATACAAGATGGCACTTGTGTAATTTCCTATAAATTCAATAAATCTAAATAATTGTTATCAACCCGGTAAATCCTGAAAAATGTTTTAACAGCTGTGTTAAATTAAACTTCATACTGACACATGCTGGAAAGTGCATTCATGAGACAATTCATCAATCAATCAATCAATCAATCAATCTTTATTTATAAAGCACTTTTCATACAAACTGTAGCACAAAGTGCTTTACATGGTTAAAAGCAGCCCACCTCACCCTCCCACTCATTCCCCGCACTGTCATTAACAGAAGCGGTCATGATACACACATCCCCCCACCCCCCCACCCCCACACACACACGTACACACATACACACACACACACCTAAAGAGTAAAATTGGGCTGGGTACGTATTAGCCAAGTGAGGAAACACTATCACAGGGAGCTGTCTGCACCGGGAGCCGGTCACAGACCGCAGCCTCATGTTTTATGCCTTCTAGAGCAGTAGCAATCAAAGACTTTAAGGATTCTTTTACATTTTTTAAAAACACTCTGATTAAGGCATAAGTTGTTCTTTATCATCAGATCTAAGTTTGTTTAAAGCTTCGAATGTTTTGGGGTACTCTTCTTTGTTTTCAGGGTTCGTGGCAACCACGGATGGGAAAATGTGGAGGTTGCACGGCTGATGTTTACTGTTCGTGGCACAGGAAGAGGCAGTTTCATTTCAGGAATGAGTGTGCACAATCAAAGGTTTGTTCTCATAAAATACTGTCAACCTCAAATGTTTCTGACATAAGATGGAAGGTGTTGCAGCTTTATTTCCATTATTTAAAAATACATAAACATTTAAAGGGTATAGCTTTATGAAAAAAGTTTTATAGTAATATGTCTTTAGAGAACAGTGCCCTATCCAGCAGGATATATTGTCTGATATGTGTCAGGTGTTTTTTGTTTTGTTTTGTTTTTTGTTGTTGTTGTTGTTTCTTTCAATTTCCATTATTTACCCCTCAAGGAAGAAAATATTGGACAGGTCCTACAAACCCCAAAGAGCCTTCAGGACTCTGCCCTATTTTTAGTTATTCACACACCTTTTCCAGTCTGTTACTTCCTTCCAAGAATGTTCATTCTGTGTTAATGGTCTGGTTGTCATCTCATGTGTTGCCACTGATCATCACAACCCTTTTGACACCTTTTAAGTGATATGCCTGGGTCCTTCCTACATGCCCTGATAATGTATTATTACTGTTGTCATGCACACATTTCATGTAGGGTTAGAAACAAGCAGGGAATTTCTCATACACACCAAAGAAAGGCCATACCTAATTTAAATATTTTTTATATATTATTTCAGAATAGAGCGACTGTGGAGAGACCTCTGGGTGGCCATTACATGCATTTACTACGATGTTCTTCACAACCCTGAGGAAGAAGGCCTTCTTGACATTTCAAATGCTGCACACCTCTTTTGCTGCCATTACATCTTTCTTCCTCGACTAGAGGATAATTTTAATACATTTTGCAGTGGATGGGACAACCATCCACTGCGAACAGAAAACAACATGAGTCCCCCAACCAGCTGTGGGAGTTGGGTCACAGATATTACTCTGTTCCAGAAAACACACAGGTAAAGGTGCACATTTTTAGTACTCATTGATTCTCTTACAGAGAATGTGATGATTTTATGGATAATTAAAGTCAGCCATAAATCCACAAACACAACAAGCTGAAAGTCAGTGATGCTGCTCGGTTTGCAGTCCTGAATATGACGGCACAAGCAGGATTCACTGCACTGTTAATGTTAGCTATGTTATATTGCTGCCTCTGTTTGGTGGTGTCGAGCCAAACGGACTTTAAGGTGTGTTTGAACGAGCTGACGGTTCACTCGTTAAGCTGAAAGAAAGATGCTTTAATCACAGGAGTCACACATGTGTCCACTGGACCATCTGGAACTCTTCTTGTTTAGCACTCGTAATAACACAAACACTAAATCCTCCTCCTCTTGTGCTGTTTTGTAGCAGTGTATACACCTGAGACTGTCACCTGTCTGTCTGTCCTGCACTCTCTCTCTGTTTCTTTCTCTCTGATTGTGTAATAAAAGTATGAACATGTATTTATAAGTTACACTTGTGTTTGAATCCTGCAGCTTATCACACATTTGATTTCCATGTGTGACGACTGCAAGTGTCCAGAGTGAGGACAGACTGAGGGACCCACTGCTGCACATCATCTGTGAGGCTTTGCACCCCTGATGATCCACCAGGACAAACTCAGCAGTGTGTGAGGAAGAGGAGGAGGAAGAGCCAGCAGCAGCTGACAGATGGAGAGAATAGACAGACTGTTCCCTGGTTGTGAAGGACTGCTAGGAAAGTTTAACATAACTAATTGTCTGTCCTGAATCAGTCTTATTAGGTAATGTTCAAATAATGTTATCATTCCAGTGTTTTCAGTGTGGGAGAAAGTACTCAGGGCCTTCAAGTTACACACTATGAAAGGCAGCAACAAGTTTAATATTCAGAAACCTAAAGTATGTATCAGCAGCAGAATGGAGCTAAAAATAAATGTTTGTTTCAGTTCTATGAAGCTTTGAGTATTTTGGATTAGTAGCACTGCTGTGTTTGTTGCATCATATTGCTGTAATTGTTTATATGCTTTATATACTCAGAGGTAAGTTGATCTATAGTGTTACATCATATTCTATAAGGATGTTATGTGTTTGTATACTTTCTGCCCAGTTTGACCCATTTAGCAGAAGTCAGCCTGTTTAAGGCTCTGATATCTATTCTGTATGACTTAAAGCAGTTATGACATGGTCTGATTTTCTCACCCAATAAAGGAATATTTAATATATCAGTCTACTCTTCATTCTATCAGCAACAGTTATCACAGCTCGTACATTTTCTTTTTACACATATATGTGAGCATTGAGCCAAATTTAGTAATGCCAACATATCAAACGAACAACATTTGTCTCTTATATATAATACATATACACTGTCAAACATATTTGTCTTTGAGTGAAGATTTAAGGTGATAGGACTTATAAATAACTGGAACTTGAATCTTTACTGAAGCTCAGTGTTAGACACAGAGTTCACTCACATGAATTTCACTCACATGTGCTGTACCAGTGTACCTGCACATGTGATGTGACAATAGAAGTGATTTGATTTGAGAGTTCAAACTCACTGCTGTAATAACTTATAATGATTAATATAATAACTATAATATTGGCCATATCATATTTACACTGACTTTAGTCTCATGAACAACATTGGCTAATTGTTATTTACTAGCTAATCTTAAATGACTGTTCAGTACAGATATGAAGGCCAACAATCATGTTTTACAGTCCTGTGGTCTCAGCCTCAGATACTTATTAAATCACACAAAGCTCGTGTAGAAACAAACACACGAACAAAATATGTTCTCCTTCATTTCTGTCAAACAAAGCTGTATGAAACGTTTCCAGCGGTTGGTGTTATGGTTGCTAGGCAACCTGGGCAGCGCGACGGAGGCTAGACCGTCCCATTTCACGAGCCTCGCACTTCCGGCCTTAGCGGTCTTTGAGTACGCGGCCCTTGAGGATCGTTGAGGCTGCGTACTTTAAGGCTGCAGACCCTGAATTGGGATACAGCCCCTGAATTGGGATACAGCCTTAATCCCTCACCTCTAAACAGCTATCTTCTAGGAGACACACTGCTGGCTAACGATGTCATGTGATCAAACAGCGTAATTTAATTGGCTGAGAGCCGCTCGACTCGATCTAGTGCTGATTGCTCTGGCTTGGGTCATTTAAGGTCATCACTTTTGCAGGTGAATTTTTGCAGTTGAATTTTTGCAGGTGAATTTTTGCAGGTGAATTTTTTGCAGGTGAATTTTTGCAGGTGAATTTTTTGCAGGTGAATTTTTGCAGTTGAATTTTTTGCAGGTGAAATTTTGCAGGTGAATTTTTGCAGGTGAATTTTTTGCAGGTGAATTTTTGCAGTTGAATTTTTTGCAGGTGAATTTTTGCAGGTGAATTTTTGCAGGTGAATTTTTTGCAGGTGAATTTTTGCAGTTGAATTTTTTGCAGGTGAATTTTTGCAGGTGAATTTTTGCAGGTGAATTTTTTGCAGGCGAATTTTTGCAGGTGAATATTTTTTGCAGGGAAATTTGGAGGATAAAAATTCAGTGTTATAAATTCAATGTCTAAAAATAGTTGGATTCTGATGACACTATATTTCTTCCATAATCTACAGACTAAAATTCTTGCCCATTCTTCTTTGCAAAACAGCTCCACAACTGCCCTGTGACGGCCTCAGAGGTTGTCTAAGAGAATATTGGGAGCAACAACACCATGAAGTCCAAAGAACACACCAGACAGGTCAGGGATAAAGTTATTGAGAAATTTAAAGCAGGCTTAGGCTACAAAAAGATTTCCCAAGCCTTGAACATCCCATGGAGCACTGTTCAAGCCATCATTCAGAAATGGAAGGAGTATGGCACAACTGTAAACCTACCAAGACAAGGCCGTCCACCTAAACTCACAGGCCGAACAAGGAGAGCGCTGATCAGAAATGCAGCCAAGAGGCCCATGGTGACTCTGGACGAGCTGCAGAGATCTACAGCTCAGGTGGGGGAATCTGTCCATAGGACAACTATTAGTCGTGCACTGCACAAAGTTGGCCTTTATGGAAGAGTGGCAAGAAGAAAGCCATTGTTAACAGAAAACCATAAGAAGTCCTGTTTGCAGTTTGCCACAAGCCATGTGGGGGACACAGCAAACATGTGGAAGAAGGTGCTCTGGTCAGATGAGACCAAAATGCAAAACGCTATGTGTGGCGGTAAACTAACACTGCACATCACTCTGAACACACCATCCCCACTGTCGAATATGGTGGTGGCAGCATCATGCTCTGGGGGTGCGTCTCTTCAGCAGGGACAGGGAAGCTGGTCAGAGTTGATGGGAAGATGGATGGAGCCAAATACAGGGCCATCTTGGAAGAAAACCTCTTGGAGTCTGCAAAAGACTTGAGACTGGGGCGGAGGTTCACCTTCCAGCAGGACAACGACCCTAAACATAAAGCCAGGGCAACAATGGAATGGTTTAAAACAAAACATATCCATGTGTTAGAATGGCCCAGTCAAAGTCCAGATCTAAATCCAATCCAGAATCTGTGGCAAAATCTGAAAACTGCTGTTCACAAACGCTGTCCATCTAATCTGACTGAGCTGGAGCTGTTTTACAAAGAAGAATGGGCAAGAATTTTAGTCTGTAGATGTGCAAAGCTGGTAGAGACATACCCTAAAAGACTGGCAGCTGGAATTGCAGCAAAAGGTGGTTCTACAAAGTATTGACTCAGGGGGCTGAATAATTACGCACACCCCACTTTGCAGTTATTTATTAGTAAAAAATGTTTGGAATCATGTCTGATTTTCGTTCCACTTCTCACGTGTACACCACTTTGTATTGGTCTTTCACATGGAATTCCAATAAAATTGATCCATGTTTGTGGCTGTAATGTGACAAAATGTGGAAAAGTTCAAGGGGGCCGAATATTTTTGGAAGCCACTGTAACTAATTCAAAAGATATTTCAATATTTATTTATCTAAAACAAACAAATTTACTCTAAATTGATGTTTAACAGTAAAAAAATGTTCTTGTGTTTTCCATAAAGTGTATGTAAATATCTGGTTTCAGCTGTGAATATACTGCTGTGTATAGAAATTCCTCTTGTTTTGCATAGAAATATACTGAACAACATACAAAGCATAACATATAAAATAACATCTACCAGAGTTTTTTCTTTGAAAGAAGCTCCTTATGTCCATTCTTGTATATCAGTACATTACTGAAACCGATTTATTTAGCCGTGGAGGGTAACAACTGAAAATATGAAATAAACACACATGTAAGCTAAGACTCTCTAAAGAAACAGCATTGTTGTTGTTCGGCTTTTCATTTCGCCATTTGTTGATTCACTCGAAGAGCAAGAAACGTAATATGGGCCAAGTGATCAGTTTGATATCTTTTGTGATACACCGTCATATTTACATTATTTGTACAGTACGAATGATTTGCTTTGGTACCTGGTCAAACTTAAGCTCTCCTCTGTCTGCCTGGCTGCGCTTCTCCTACAGCAAACTCGCAGGCAGCAGCTTCTCCCCCCTCACATGCGTAAGTGCTGTGCTCAGTCGCCTAGTGCCTGAGCTTGGATCATACCAAAAATAGGGGGAATTTATGACTGTGCGCTATGTGCTTCGAATATTGTGTGTAGTTTTTGTTTTATACAGTTGTCAGTCAGGCATCTAACTATGAAACAAATTACACTCCAAAAGACCCCGGGCTCAAGTAAGCCACCCCCCGCTCCGCCGATGCTGTGATGACTCCTTCAAGTACTACATGCTACTTTGTCCTGCTAGTTACGCCTGCTGCCTGTTCTCAGGCCTCCTCCTGGTTCACTGGCATATATCCATCACCAGAGGGCTCCACTGACTTGCCTGCTGACATCAGAGCACACCCCTGTGTCATGTGACCTGGCTGGAGTTGCAAAGCTGGACTCAGACCTGACCCAGGCAAGTTCAAAGGCAGTTGTGGTAGAGAGAGCAGAGAGTATAGTAAAGCACTGGAAGGATGAGGTGGAAACTGGAAGTGTGTAGATTCAGTGGACTTGGCATCCTCCATGACCTCATCCTGACTTAGCTGCTCCTCTTCCCCACTGCTGAATCCACCTGAATCCAAGCTGGGAGGCTCCAAGCTGTCAGCCTGCTGCTTCATAATCAGAACAAACTTGAATAAACTTGCCAAACACACCTCTGCTGCTTCCAAAGAGCCTCTAAAAATCTGCCCTCATGGCTATCAGTCATGTTGATGCTATCTGTCTCCATGCTCTCTTTACTGGCCTCTTCACAACTGCACATGCCTGAATCTAGATTCTGGAGCCTAAATTGATCAGTGTTGAGCCTCTCAGATTTCTCATAGTCTCAAATCACCTGCACTGGCTCACTGTAGCTGCTGCCTTTGAGAAGAAACTTTAACCCCCCAGGACCTGGCGTCCACATATGGACATCACATTTTGGGTTGCCTAGACCAAAATAACAAATTTTGCTCTACAAAGGCCAGATATCCACTTACGAGGACATTATACTGCCACTGTTCGATTAAAATATAAAATTAATGTCCTCATATGTGGATCTCATTTTTCTCAGAAACAAAAATCAGGTAAAAAAAAAAATCTGGTAATTCTTTGTTTTTACATTCATCGGGTCCCAATCAGCCCAAATGGCACAGAGAAATTAAAAATGCATGGCATGAAAGAGTTCAGGTCTTAGGAGGTTAATGTAATCCAGTGTTAATTTAGTTTTTAGATATTGTGTGATATTCAGTATACATGTATATATGTATATTGGGTGTTCTGTTATAAAATGTTCTGCAATGATGTTGAGTTTTTTTATTGTTATTGATTTGCGGCTGCTTTACGACAGTCGACTGAGGTAGTACACTCTAGCGGGAGGGCTATGAGCTCACATGGCTTGTAGCTGTGCCATAGAGCAAGCTCCCCCCCCCCCCCCCCCCCCTTTATTTAAATAAATAATAAACCTTTATTTAAACATCAGTACAATACAAAGTAGAATTAAACAGTACTACATTAAAGGTGTTGTACTTACAGAAATTGTAAACCATAAACAAACAAATAAACATTATTCAGAACCTACAACATATATATGCTAGGGGCAGAAGTTTAGCTGATTAAGCCAAAGAGTAAAGCGATTGAAGGATCTTCAGTTTTTTCACATACAACCATAGTTTTTATGGCTTTTGGGTTAGTAGAGTTCTTAATTGAATTAAGATCCTGCAAAAGGATAAATTTGGCTTACATAAGGGAATTGTTGATACGGTGAGGGCATTATATACTAATCCCACCGCAAGAATTAAAGTTAATGGTTATCTTTCAAACAGCTTTGTTCTGCAGAGAGGAAATAAACAAGGCTGTGCTTGGTCCCCGCTTTTGTTTGCTTTGTATTTAGAACCTTTGGCACAATCAATTAGACAAAACAAAGATATTAACCCTAGAACGCTATCGCTATGAATAGTAACACAATCACTAATGCCGGGTGATTTTTACCCGATATAATATGACCAACTAAAAGTACTTGTCATCAAAATATATCAAACACATGACAAATCAGAGTGGTCAGCTTTTACTTTCAACTGTGCCATGTCTAACAAAATGAAAAAAAGTGTCATGGGGGGATGCTAAAATAATGCTCCAAAATTACAGAAAAATCTGGAATTCAAGAACAAAAAATTCCTAAAAAAAAAAAAATGACATTGGAAAGCTGGTCTTTGATACACCCATTCCTGGGACATTTGAGACTTCCCTGGTAAAGGCACAATCTCCTCGACACACTAACAGCTGCAGGAGAGAGAAATCATGTAAATGTATTTGCTCGGGTGAAAATCACCCAGCGATAGTGTTCTAGGGTTAAGGGGATTACCATCGCGGGACAGGAACACAAGCTTGCTTGCTATGCGGATGACATATTGATATATCTAGATCAGCCCACTGACTCCCTGCCTGCGCTGATGAATCTATGCCAAAAATTTGGGAAACTCTCTGGTTATAAAATTAATATGTCTAAAACTCAAATTCTCAGTTATAACTATAGCCCTCCGGCTCACTTGGTTGTTCGATATCCAATGAGATGGCAAGCAAAATCATTGAAATATTTAGGAGTTGTTATTCCTAAGGATTTAACTAAACTATTTGAGGAGAACTTTGGTTCCCTACAAAGGAGAATAGTGGGTGATATCAGACGATGGAACATGATCCGCTTTCTCTCTCTACACTCACGAATTGAATCCATCAAAATGAATATTCTGCCAAGATTATTATATTTATTCCAAACACTACCAATACCTATTGATTCAAGCCGATTCAACGAATGGGATAAAATAATATCACGGTTTACATGGGGGAGGGGGGGGGGGGAGAGGCCGAGGGTTTGTTTTAAAACTTTACAACTACATAAGAAGGCGGGAGGATGGGGGCTGCCGTCATCAAAAAATTATTTTCGGGCTGCTCAGCTGAAGACTGTGGTCAATTGGTGTGATACAAGCTACCAAGCACAATGGAAGACTATTGAGGAGAGCATGTTTTCCCTTCCAATACAAGCTGTCTTGATGGATTCGAACATTCGAGAATGTATAGACAAGGTTTGCAACCCCTGGGTGTCATGTACACTTACTGTATGGAGAAATGTTGTGAAGGAATTTAAATTGGAATGGGATTTGGCTCTATTTAAGTGGTATGCATATGACTCTGACTTTATCCCGAACAAACTGGACTCACGTTTTAAAAGTTGGTCTGCTAAAGGGTTATCTACATTCGATAGTTTGATTAAGGATGGGAACTTAATTAGTTTTGACACACTGAAACAGAAGTATAATCTGGAAAAACAGGATTTTTACCGATACTTGCAAATAAGACATTATATAAAGACAACAATCGGAGTGATGTCAAACACTAATGTGGAATTGGTAACTCTGTTTAGACAGGCGTATAGTGGGGATGTCGATACAAGACTTATTTCTTTTTTGTATAATTTTCTTATAAATAAGCTTCCCCACTCAACTGACTATGTGAAGACGTTATGGGAAAAGGAGGGAGGGGTGTGTATTTCAAGGGATGAATGGACTCAGATGTGGGAACGGCAATGGAGGAGTACTTCCTCCAGCAGCTGGAGGGAATTTGGATGGAAGTCTTTGATAAGGTTCTTTATTACTCCGTGTCAAAAGGCTCATTATGATGGGAATCCTCCTGCGTGTTGGAGAAACTGTGGACACCAACGAGCACGAAATTACGCTAGAGATTTATAGGATGGAGGAGCTAACAGCTTATGTCAATGACAGGGTGTGTTGGTTTCGTTCGTGTTGGGATAAGTGGGTCCTATATGCCAATACCCATAAGCTGAACCTTCTTTTCAAAGTCTGAAATTACCAACCTAGCTAACTGGTCACTCCGGACTGCTCAGTGCCCTTTTTTTTTCTTTGTTTGTTTTTGTTTTGTCTTTGGGTTTTTTTTTTTTTCCTTTTTGTTTTTTTTTCTTTTTTCCCTTGTAAATTGTGTTGATTAATGCCTGTAATCAGCTTCATGAAGTAATAGTTTAGAAATAAAGAATTAAAAAAAAAAAAAAAGATCCTGCAAAAGCTCATAGGAGTATACATAAAAAGAGGGATGTCTTCCTAAACATTTGGATTTGTGAATATGAAATTTAGCCATTAAGATTAACAAGTAGTGTCATGATCCTGGGTCCTTTTGACCCAGCGTTTTGTGTTTTCTATTAGTGTCATTTTGGTTCTGTTCTTCCTACTGTTTAGTGTTGTTCTGTTCTGCCGTCTACTCTTGTGTTAAGTCCGCGTTTCCTAGTCTGTGTCTTTGTGTGTATGTGTTTCCTGTTTTATTGTGAAGGTCTGCGTCTGATGTGAGTGTTTTCAGTTTGCCTCCCTTGTCTCGTCAGGTTAATCTCTCCCAGCTGTGTCCCCCACCTGTGTGTAATCTCCCTGTGTTCTCTGAGTGTATTTTAGTCGTGTCTTTTGTCTTAGTGATTGCTGGTTCGTCTGTGTTGCTCCCCGTCATGTCCTGGAGTATTCTCCCTGTATCTACGTTTCTCACCTCAAGGTTTTAGGTTAGTTTTGGTGTAGCTTTTCCCAGTTTAATTTATTCTTAGGGTTTGGTTTTCCTCCTCCTCGTTCTCGTTGGTTTTCCCTTTTGTTAATAAAGCTCGCTCACAACTGAAGCAGTCTGCATTTTGGGTCCATTAATATTCACACACGGCCTGCCTCGGCACCCCGTGACAGTACGAACCAGCCCCGACATGGATCCAGCGGACTTACCCGGGGAGAGCGATCTGATGCGAGTCCAACGCCTGGTCGAGTGGATAACCCACACCTCGAACATGAGAGCTAGGATCGTGGGGATAAATGGCATTGAGGAAATCCTCAAAGGAAATCCCTATCTCCGCCAGGTCAGAGGATGTTCGGACTTATTGGCCAACTTGTATGAAGCCCGGGAGGCGGCGCGAGCTCGGGAAATATCGGACTTTGTCCAGCAGCAACAGCCAGCCACCCCGGAGCAGCCGCATCAGCCTCACCTGCAGGATGCGAGTTTACCCGGCCTGTCGGAGCCGGCTGCGGGGAAGAAATGTCGATCGCGCCGCCGGCGCGCCACCCCACAGCCGGACGTTCGGACTTCTAAATCGCCGGCTGTGGTGAGTGAGGACTCTTTTTCCATTGTGGATTGTGGAACTGTTTGTTCCGGGGCAGTGTGTTGTGCGACGGATAACAATGTAAACAGCTTATCGCCTGCTCAGCCATTCTTAGCTCAGTTAGCTGCTACGCAGCCACTCTCCACTCAGTCTCCAGTGTCAGTCGCTCACTCACCGTCAGCTCAGTCTCCGGTGCCACACTCTGCTCAGTCTCCACTGCCTCCAGTGTCACCTGTAGTTCAGTCTCCAGTGCCTCCAGTGTCACCTGTAGTTCAGCCTCCAGTGCCTCCAGTGTCACCTGTAGTTCAGCCTCCAGTGCCCCCAGTGTCACCTGTAGTTCAGCCTCCAGTGCCCCCAGTGTCACCTGTAGTTCAGCCTCCAGTGCCTCCAGTGTCACCTGTAGTTCAGCCTCCAGTGCCCCCAGTGTCACCTGTAGTTCAGCCTCCAGTGCCCCCAGTGTCACCCGTAGTTCAGCCTCCAGTGCCTCCAGCGTCACCCGCAGTTCACCCTCCAGTGCCCCCAGCGTCACCCGCAGTTCAGCCTCCAGTGCCCCCAGCGTCACCCGCAGTTCAGCCTCCAGTGCCCCCAGCGTCACCCGCAGTTCAGCCTCCAGTGCCCCCAGCGTCACCCTCAGTGCAGCCTCCAGTGCCCCCAGCGTCACCCTCAGTGCAGCCTCCAGTGCTCCCAGCGTCACCCTCAGTGCAGCCTCCAGTGCCCCCAGCGTCACCCTCAGTGCAGCCTCCAGTGCTCCCAGCGTCACCCTCAGTGCAGCCTCCAGTGCTCCCAGCGTCACCCTCAGTGCAGCCTCCAGTGCTCCCAGCGTCACCCTCAGTGCAGCCTCCAGTGCTCCCAGCGTCACCCTCAGTGCAGCCTCCAGTGCTCCCAGCGTCACCCTCAGTGCAGCCTCCAGTGCTCCCAGCGTCACCCTCAGTGCAGCCTCCAGTGCTCCCAGTGTCACCCTCAGTGCAGCCTCCAGTGCTCCCAGCGTCACCCTCAGTGCAGCCTCCAGTGCTCCCAGCGTCACCCTCAGTGCAGCCTCCAGTGCTCCCAGCGTCACCCTCAGTGCAGCCTCCAGTGCTCCCAGCGTCACCCTCAGTGCAGCCTCCAGTGCTCCCAGCGTCACCCTCAGTGCAGCCTCCAGTGCTCCCAGCGTCACCCTCAGTGCAGCCTCCAGTGCTCCCAGCGTCACCCTCAGTGCAGCCTCCAGTGCTCCCAGCGTCACCCTCAGTGCAGCCTCCAGTGCTCCCAGCGTCACCCTCAGTGCAGCCTCCAGTGCTCCCAGCGTCACCCTCAGTGCAGCCTCCAGTGCTCCCAGCGTCACCCTCAGTGCAGCCTCCAGTGCTCCCAGCGTCACCCTCAGTGCAGCCTCCAGTGCTCCCAGCGTCACCCTCAGTGCAGCCTCCAGTGCTCCCAGCGTCACCCTCAGTGCAGCCTCCAGCCTCCAGTGCTCCCAGCGTCACCCTCAGTGCAGCCTCCAGCCTCCAGTGCTCCCAGCGTCACCCTCAGTGCAGCCTCCAGCCTCCAGTGCTCCCAGCGTCACCCTCAGTGCAGCCTCCAGTGCTCCCAGCGTCACCCTCAGTGCAGCCTCCAGTGCTCCCAGCGTCACCCTCAGTGCAGCCTCCAGTGCTCCCAGCGTCACCCTCAGTGCAGCCTCCAGTGCTCCCAGCGTCACCCTCAGTGCAGCCTCCAGTGCTCCCAGCGTCACCCTCAGTGCAGCCTCCAGTGCTCCCAGCGTCACCCTCAGTGCAGCCTCCAGTGCTCCCAGCGTCACCCTCAGTGCAGCCTCCAGTGCTCCCAGCTTCACCCTCAGTGCAGCCTCCAGTGCTCCCAGCTTCACCCTCAGTGCAGCCTCCAGTGCTCCCAGCTTCACCCTCAGTGCAGCCTCCAGTGCTCCCAGCTTCGCCTGTAGTCCAGGCCCCTGTGCCGCCTGTAGTCCAGGCCCCTGTGCCTCCAGTGTCTCCAGTGTCACTTTCGGTTCGGTCTCCAGTGCCCCCTGTAGGTCAGGCTCCTGTAGTTCAGGCCCCTGTGCTTCCAGTGTCACCGTTACTTGCAGTACAGGTTCCAGTATTACCAGTTTCACTCATTCACTCCATGCAGGGAGAAAGTCTAAGGTCCAGCCAGGGAGTTTCTCGCACTTTAGCTGCTTCAGGCACCGTTATGCACTCCAGGGCCTCCCCAGAAGCTAGGTTTCAGTCCCCAGCTGGTTCTGGACCCCTGAAAATTAAGCAGCCCTCAGAGAATAACTCCGTGTCAGCGCTGTCTGAGCAGAGCCAGTGCTCAGCACAGCACCCTCTACTTTCGTGTTTGCTAGTGGCCTCCATGACCGCTGGCTTGCTGATGGCTTCCGCTGGAGGGTCCGAGGGACCGCTCCGGCCTTCGTCTCCAGTTTCTGCTGGAGGGTCCGAGGGACCGCTCCGGCCTTTGTCTCAAGTCTCCGCTGGAGGGTCCGAGGGACCGCTCCGGCCTTCGTCTCCAGTTTCTGCTGGAGGGTCCGTGGGACCGCTCCGGCCTTCGTCTCTAGTCTCCGCTGGAGGGTCCGAGGGACCGCTCCGGCCTTCGTCTCTGGTCTCCGCTGGAGGGTCCGAGGGACCGCTCCGGCCTTCGTCTCTGGTCTCCGCTGGAGGGTCCGAGGGACCGCTCCGGCCTTCGTCTCTGGTCTCCGCTGGAGGATCCGAGGGACCCGTCCAGCCTGCAGCGCCTCCGGCTTCCACGCCGCCAGCTGCAGCGCCTCCGGCTTCCACGCCGCCAGCTGCAGCGCCTCCGGCTTCCACGCCGCCAGCTGCAGCGCCTCCGGCTTCCACGCCGCCAGCTGCAGCGCCTCCGTCTCCGGCTTCCACGCCGCCAGCTGCAGCGCCTCCGTCTCCGGCTTCCACGCCGCCAGCTGCAGCCTCACCATTCATGCCAGGTGCAGCCTCATCTTCCACACCGGCTGGAGCGCCTCCGTCTCCGGCTTCCACGCCGCCGCCTGCAGCTCCGTCTGCAGCGGCAGCCGCTGCCTCGTCCACGCCTGGTCCAGCCTCCGCCTCGTCCACGCCTGGTCCAGCCTCCGCCTCGTCCACGCCTGGTCCAGCCCCCGTGCCTTCGCCTGGTCCAGCCCCCGTGCCTTCGCCTGGTCCAGCCCCCGTGCCCTCGCCTGGTCCAGCCTCCGTGCCCTCGCCTGGTCCAGCCCCCGTGTCTTCGCCTTCAGTGTCGCCTGGTCCTGCCCCGTCTGGGTCTGCAGCTATCTGGCCACTTTCCAGGCCCCTGGCCAGGCGCCATCGCCGTCGTGGGCGGCCCCCGGACCGCCGTCGCCTGGGTCGCCGCCGTTGCCTCCCGCACGGTCGGCCCCCTGAACTGTGTCCACGTCGCCGCCGTTGCCTTCTGCACGGCCGGCCCCCGGATCCTCTTCACCTGGGTCGCCGCCGTTGCCTTCCGCACGGCCGGCCCCCGGATCCTCTTCGCCTGGGTCGCCGCCGTTGCCTTCCGCACGGCCGGCCCCCGGATCCTCTTCGCCTGGGTCGCCGCCGTTGCCTTCCGCACGGCCGGCCCCCGGATCCTCTTCGGCTGGGTCGCCGCCGTTGCCTTCCGCACGGCCGGCCCCCTGAACTGCTTCCACGTGGCCACCGCTGCCTTCCGCACGGCCGGCCCCCCGAACTGTTTGGGCTCCGGTGTTGTCGGCCCCCTGGCCGGCCCCCTGAACTCTTCTGTTTTGGACTCTGTTTTCTTGTGCTCCGGTGTGTTTCTTTTGTTGTTGTTCTTTTGGTGCTGGACTCGCGTTTTGTTTTGGACTTTCTAGTGCTCCTGTTTTGTTTTGCCTCGAGCCCTCCGTCCTGGACCCCCGCCGCCCGCCCTGGTCCGGTTGTTTTCTGTTTTTCTGGCTGTTTTTGTTTTCTTATTGGGCTGTCTGGAGCCAGCCTTTGACGGGGGGGTACTGTCATGATCCTGGGTCCTTTTGACCCAGCGTTTTGTGTTTTCTATTAGTGTCATTTTGGTTCTGTTCTTCCTACTGTTTAGTGTTGTTCTGTTCTGCCGTCTACTCCTGTGTTAAGTCCGCGTTTCCTAGTCTGTGTCTTTGTGTGTATGTGTTTCCTGTTTTATTGTGAAGGTCTGCGTCTGATGTGAGTGTTTTCAGTTTGCCTCCCTTGTCTCGTCAGGTTAATCTCTCCCAGCTGTGTCCCCCACCTGTGTGTAATCTCCCTGTGTTCTCTGAGTGTATTTTAGTCGTGTCTTTTGTCTTAGTGATTGCTGGTTCGTCTGTGTTGCTCCCCGTCATGTCCTGGAGTATTCTCCCTGCATCTACGTTTCTCACCTCAAGGTTTTAGGTTAGTTTTGGTGTAGCTTTTCCCAGTTTAGTTTATTCTTAGGGTTTGGTTTTCCTCCTCCTCGTTCTCGTTGGTTTTCCCTTTTGTTAATAAAGCTCGCTCACAACTGAAGCAGTCTGCATTTTGGGTCCATTAATATTCACACACGGCCTGCCTCGGCACCCCGTGACAAGTAGGGCTGCCACGATTAGTCGACTAGTCACGATTACGTCGACTATCAAAATCGTCGACGACCAATTTAATAGTCGACGCGTCGTTTGAAGCTTTGTAAGATCCCAAAAGACGCAGGAATAAGTAGTAGGATTTAAGAGTGTAATAACGGACTGGAACAGAAGATGGCAGCACTGCATGTACAAGGATGCCAGCTGCCGTTAAACCCCGAAGAAGAAGCTGTGTCCCAGAATTCATAGCGTGGCCCTGCTCAGTTTCCAACAATGGCGGCAGCTAGCTAGTTTTAATATTACTCTTATTATTCTTTCTGGGTCACAAAATAAACGTTTAACATATTTTCAGGCGAGAATGTAACTGTGTAAACCTCAAATATCTGCTCGGTTTATCAAGACACCACATATTTGCAAAAGTGCTCCAACGTTTTCAGAGACGTCTGTTACCCACCAGCTCGATAGCTAGCCGGGGGCAGGGCTCACTAGAGCCGGCGAGAACAGCGGACTCCCGGGAACTTAAAAATGTTATTGTTTGGCTTTTTTTCAGTATTTTGTTTGTTCCTGAGTAAATCGGTTTGGCTGAGATTAAAGTTATAGTTTTTACACAGCTGAATAAACGTCAAGCAGAAAACTGGTTATCAGAAGTGTGAGATGCTCAAGAATATACTCCAGTGTCCTGTTATATTTTAGATAGCAAGGAGCAGACGGCTGAGTTTATTAAACTCCACTGAGACAATCTGCAGATTTCATTAAAATTTAATAAACTATCATCTTGTCTTTATTTTTAGTTAGCACATACAGTGGCTTGCAAAAGTATTCGGCCCCCTTGAACTTTTCCACATTTTGTCACATTACAGCCACAAACATGGATCAATTTTATTCGAATTCCACATGAAAGACCAATACAAAGTGGTGTATACGTGAGAAGTGGAACGAAAATCATACATGATTCCATACATTTTTTACTAATAAATAACTGCAAAGTGGGGTGTGCGTAATTATTCAGCCCCCTGAGTCAATACTTTGTAGAACCACCTTTTGCTGCAATTACAGCTGCCAGTCTTTTAGAGTATGTCTCTACCAGCTTTGCAAATCTACAGACTGAAATTCTTGCCCATTCTTCTTTGAGCCTGCTTGTAGCAATGGGGTCTAGTAGACACATTGATGGTTTGGATGACGTATTTAATTAATGTGAGCCCAGTCCACAAACTCAGACTAAAACTTCTAAAATTCAGACAGGAAGTTACTGTTTGCTCTTCCTGAGAGCATGGCCTGAGTATAGCATGAGACATGGGACCTAGAAAAAAGCCTGCGTTGCATGTTTAGCTTTAGTTGCTTTTAGGTGTTTAAGTTAGGCATTTCTCTCTCTGGTGAGAGCTGCTTTCACATTGCTAGCAATAAGACAAGACCTGCTTCAGGTTGGTGCGCTTATCTGCCAGGGCTGCACTTTTTCATGGATTCTGTTTATTTGTGGACAGAATTTCTAGACACAACCACAGGAGTGTCAGGTTTGGTGATCTCAGGAGCTCGTCTCTCTTAGTGATGTGATTAGCTTGCAGTGAGATAATTTGCAGCTGGGATGAGAATTAGCCCCTCTGCCATGGTTCGTAGCTAGAAAAGGGAGGAGGTACCCGTCCTGGGTCAGTAAAAAGTTATATCCCCAGTGTGGAGGAGTTTAGCTATCTTGAGATCTTGTCAGAGGAGAGTTGAACAGGACATTGACCGATGGATTGGTGTAGTCTTTGTAGTGAAGTGAACATTGTACCAGTCTATTATGGTGAAGGAATAGTGTAAAAGTGAAGCTATTAATTTACAGGTTGACCTAGATTCCTGCGTTATGGTACCAAACTCTGGGTAGTGACTGAAAAAATGAGGTGGGATGGCAGAAATGAACATCTTCCAACCTCATCTTTAGGTTGGGAGTTTGGTCATTCAGGAAACCATCACACTTACTGTGCTTGATAGAACCATAAATCCTGAAAGGGAATATTCGGCCATCAATTCATGCGCAGCACGACAGTGATCTGAAGCATACCAGCAATTCCACATTTAAATACCTAAAAACAGAAAAAGTGACAAACAAAATGAATGACTCCAGATTTAAATAATGTGGGTTTTTGGCACGACCTTAAACACACCATTTGTGCTCGAATGCCATCCAGTGTGCCTGAATTTTGGAAAAAAAAAATTCTTCAAAGAGGGGGGGGAGACTCCTCCCCAATTATGTCACACATTGCCAGTTGCTGAAAATGCTTGATTGCAGTTCTTGCTGCCAAGGGTAGCACAACCCAGGTTTAACGGGCAATTTCTTTACAATACATACACAGAGTAACTTTTCCCCTTAACCCAGGTAAACCCAAATTGCAGTTTTTGAATTATTTATCTTTGTCTAATATTAAAATTTGATTGATGATCTGAAACATGTAAGTATAACAAACATGCAAAACTAAGAAATCAGGAAGAGGTAAATACTTTCTCCATCACATGATTGGGCATCGGTCTGTTGGCAGTCTTCCAGTGTTACTGTTTCCCTCACTGTTGGTTTCCTGTTACTGGTGGCTGTGTATTGGTTGTGTTGCCATGAGCTAATGCTACTGTTGGGATCCCAATCTGCTGACAGTAGTAACTATGACCTCCTGTCATATATCTGCTGTGCAGCAGGCAGAAGTTGAACCCAAATGCAGCACTCGAACACAAAGGGATAAACTAAGGGAGGCAGCTTGATTTTACTGTGACAAAACTTAAACACAGGATATAAGAAAACATAACCTAAAACTCAAGAGTAGGAAACTGGGAACAAAAAGCTAGGAGCTGGGAGTTGCGAGGGAAGAGGACACAGAGAAACACAGTAGAGGAAGACAAAGGACTTAAGTACACAACAAAGAACTAACAGCTCTGGAGGCCACCCATGTGAGAAGTGGCAGAGACATTACAGTTCTGGAGGTCACCCTCCAGTTCAGGAGGCCGACCACGATGACAAAGATCTTCGGCAGATCGGAGAGCGACGAAGAAGGGACATTTCAGGGCCCAGATGAGGGAGAAGTCGGAAGTGGAGAACTTCAGGTGGCTTGGATGGTGGCTGGTGGCTGCGTTGGTGTGGTTTGGTAGGTGCAGGACGTGTAGGCCGTGAAGGACCTGCAGGACACGGCTTTGCAGAAGCAGGACACTCCATCCATTTCCCTCTCGAGGTGAGCTGAGTTCGCCAGGTTCATGGTGTGTTTGCATTGTTCTGTTACGTATGTGCTGTGTGGTGTGGAGTTCTTTTTTGCTGAGAGAAGTTCAAGTTCATTTACCTTCTACACTCAACACTCTCTATCTCTCTTAGTCAGTGTTGGGAAGGTTACTTTTAAAATGTATTCCATTACAAAATACTGAATACATGCCCCAAAATGTATTCTGTAACGTATTCCGTTACGTTACTCAATGAGAGTAACGTATTCTGAATACTTTGGATTACTTAATATATTATCATGCTGTTTACAACTACGTGAATGTACTATTGCTGTGATTTATTACTGTTACTGAAGGTCCGCGGCTCCGAACCGTTGTAAAGGGACCTCTGGCTAATACGTCGGGTTCGTGTCGGGCTCGTAGCTGAAAACTAGCTTTACTTTGTTGTCTGGGTCAACTTTGCTTGCGAGAGACAGAGAGAGGCGTTGAAAGGCTGCTCCAACGGAACTTATTGTTTCGGAGGAAAACACGAACACGGTGTACAGTCGAGTCTTAATAGCTTACTTACAAATGGGCTCGTCAGGCACTCTTCTTGGCTGCAGTGGTTATTATTATATTTACATGCTTCCAGCTCCCGTTTTTGCTCCGTGACAGCTCGGACTTTTCCTTTCTCTCCCTCCCTCGCTCACAGACACATAACGTGTATGGCAGTCCATTCTCGCTGCAGCACGGACTACACTGCCCATGAGGCTACATTCTTTATGGCCATGCCTGTAGCATTCTGCCTTTTAGCTTAGCACAACAACAACAACAACAACAAAAAAGCGCTCTCTCACCCAGGAAACACGCAGAGAGAGAGAGCGTCACCCTGTAACCATGGCAACCGTAACGCTGCCGCCTGGAACAACAGATCGTAGCTGTCAAACAAACCCAAACAATCCTGACCCGCCACAATATGAAACAGGAAAGTACCGCCGTGTAATCCATTTATTTCAACAAAGTAACTGTATTCTGAATACCACCTTTTTAATCGGTAACTGTAACGGAATACAGTTACTCATATTTTGTATTCTAAATACGTAACGGCGGTACATGTATTCCGTTACTCCCCAACACTGCTCTTAGTTAACCCTTCTCACCGTTGAACGCACACATAGACCGGGGAAGAAACAGACATAGGAACATAGCCGACTGGGTAGATAGAAGGAAAATGCAGAAAGCAGACATGGGAGAATAAACGAGAACGAAACCAAGGGAGACTAGACATGAAACGTGGCATACAGGGGAGGCACAGTAACACAAACCTAGAGACTAGAAACTATCAAATCAAACACCAGCAGAAAAACAATCAAGAGAACCAGAACCATGACTAACAATAAATCAGAGAATATTAATTAACCAAAAACACAAACACTGGGTCACACACCCAGGTCCCTGACACCTCCCCTCTGAACCTCAACCAGCACCAACCAGCCCAGGGAACCTCAGGCCTTAACTGGAGGCTTTTTGCCAACAGGGGACAAGGGACAATGACAGCTAAAACTGAAAAGTCTGCTGAACATGCCAGCAGATATCATGTTGAGGGGCAAGTCCAGGAGACTCCATCATCAGTGGGTTGAACAGATATTTTCTTCTGAAGATTTTGGGTCTTCTTCATAGATTCAACACAATGGCATCTGTGCTTCTCCCTGCAAAACAACAGTCCACCTCTGTGGGTGGATGCACTTGTATACCCATGGCCCCAGAGTTACACCATCCCATGATTCACACTCCTCCAGCCAGTTCTCCATTGGATTCAGACTATGTAGACTTACTGGGATAACTGGGAAACGTAATGTAGAAAACCTGGTCTTGTTAGGAGAGATGACATCCATCTCACTTTACATGATGCAATTCTCATTTCTAGAAATCTGTCTGGTTTTATTAAATACTCCAAAATGTGATCCAGAGATGCAGTCTTATGTGCCTCTGTACAGTTGTTCTTCTTCACTGCCATGTACCAACACTGTCTGTTATCATTTGTATGGCTTTTTTGTAATAAAACAACTGAATATATGTCTGTCTTGTCTAAATGTTTCCCCACACCTCTACACAGTAATGTCATGTATGGAAAAATAAATGTATAACAGTGTTGGTTGTGACCTGAATTGTGTCCAAATTCAGGGGTAGCATGCTTCGATGGCTGCATTTGTAGGCAATGACGTCACAGCGACGCAACGAAGACTGTCCAAATTCGAAGAGTCCTCCAAATGTGGCGACAAATGCGTCCTCCTTTTCCCCAGATTTGAATGATGGGTCGGGCGTGTCCTTCGTGTACTTCTCCACCGTCATCCCCTCTGCCTACTTCCCTTCTTCTGGGAACAGTAACTGGGCTCACCCTCCTGTTGTCTGATCCCTGGGTGACTGGAGGGGAGCTCTCAGGGGGAGGTCGGGGACTGGATGTCCTGGTCTCCTTGGCTGACCTAGTTTCAGGCCACATGTTGTTTTTGCTGTTGTCTCTCTCTCCCGTCTCTCCTCTGTCTGTCTGGGCGGAGCTCAGCTGGGCTCCCGCCCTTGGCCCACACACCTGTTGTAACCATCCACCTGCTGTGAATTTGCCTGATTGCCTGAGCTGCTATTTAAGAATGTGACTCAGAATGCTTCTTCGCTGGACCGTTGAGTAACACTCATCAGTAGTCAAGTCAAGTCAAGTCAAGTCAAGTTTATTTATAAAGCACATTTAAAAACAACCAAGGCTGACCAAAGTGCTGTACAATAAAATACAAATATAAAATACTATAAAAACACAGGTACATAAGTACCTCACTGATAAAACAATAAATTAAAAACAATAGGTTAAACCTTGCTAAAAGCCAATGAAAATAGGTGAGTTTTAAGAGCAGTTTTAAAAGTTCCTAGGCTTGTGGAGAATCTGATGTGAGGGGGTAGACTGTTCCACAGTCTGGGTGCAGCCACAGCAAAAGCCCTCTCTCCCCTAGTCTTTAATCTGTACCTGGGAACATCTAAAAGCATCAAGTCTGCTGACCTTAAAGATCTCCTGGGGCAGTAAATGCTAAGAAGCTCTGCCAGGTAAGGAGGTGCAGTGCCGTTAAGAACCTTAAAAACCAGCAGTAAAATTTTAAAATCAATCCTAAAAGCAACTGGGAGCCAGTGGAGAGAGCAGAGGACCGGAGTGATGTGGTCTCTCTTTTTGGAACCGGACAGCATGCGAGCAGCAGCGTTCTGCACCAGTTGGAGGCGATGCAAACAGGAACGATCTAAACCAGCATAAAGGGAGTTACAGTAGTCCAGCCGTGAAGTAATAAAAGCATGGACCACCCTTTCTAGATCGTTCCTGCACAGGTAGGACTTGACTTTAGCTAAAATCCGTAGGTGATAAAAAGATCCCTTGACTACGGGCTCACCCTGGGCTCACAGTACAGCTCTGTTAACCTCAATTTTCCATGTGACGTTCTAGTTTGTTCTGTGTTTCTTTGTATATAGATTCCTGAACCCGTCCCCGTTTCTTTACCTGTTCCCCTGAGTCTGGCAGTGAGGCGTGGAGAGAACATCAGTGCCGAAGAGGAGTTTGATTTGGACCCGTTTCCCCTCCATCCCTGGAAATCCCTGTCCGATTGTAAATAAACTTGAGACTTTCATTCTAAATTCAGCTGGTCTGCGTCCGAGTCCGTTCCACCTGCGTGAGACTGGATCTGAATTTCGAGTGTGAAAGGAGCTCATGCAGACATAAACAGGTGGTAGGAAGTGACAACATGATGATGTGAAGGTCTGTGAGCCATAGTATGGCTGAAGACAGCGTGATAGAGACCTCATCTGACCCCAGACCCATCCCCTCCCAGGCAGGAACCCTACAGACAAGAGAGAGGGACAATGGATAGGGAATACGCACCGACCTAACTATCATAAAGCCAGAAAAGACACTTTCACCAAATATTAGAGAAAACTCCAGTTCATTCACTTGTTAAATTGGTGGAGTTATAGTTGGAATAAACAACAGAGATCAGGATCCAAAGATGCTGAGGATGCTACATAGGAAAGCTCAATCTGCCATCCCTGTTGCTGATGTGTTTTGGGGTTTGACACCTTTAAAACTGGAGTGTTATATAAAAATCTGTAATTATTCATTCTGAATGATTCTGAGACATCACAGTAGTTTATCTCAACTAATTAACATTACCGTAGTATACTTTGGTAAGAGGTAGCTGAAGTTGTTTTACATGAATCCAGTGTCGCATGTGAAAATAGTCTATTTAAGCAGACACATACTTGAGGCATCATTCCCCTGGAGGAAAACATTCAAGTCTAAAGCTCAGTGAAGACTGCTTCATAAGACTGAATAATTGGTTAAGCCTCCGTCATTCTTGCTGTGAGAGGCTGCACACAAACACACAGGCAGACTGTTTGAAGTCTTGCTTTCCTGATGTATTTGGAAATTCAGCTTTCAATTTCAAATAGTGTCACTTCAATATGCAACCAATTTCTGGGTGCAGCCCCCCATGCATGATAACCCACTGCACTCTTTAAAGCTTAAATCATCAACATACATATGGAAAAGGCTAAATGCAAATTTGTTGTCTGACCTACATTTGGCTTTGTTCCCTCCAGCACTTGAATGATTTAAAGGTTCCTTTTGGGATATTTACAACAATCTCAGAATTATATGTGATGCAGTAAAGAAAGGTCTTTATTTGTAAACTGATTATTGATATCAGCATGTGATTGTGTAAGACAGAAATAAACTATATGACAGAGGCAAGACCTTTTAGGACCAGTTTGTGTAAACTAAACATCACAGTGGCTAAGATGGTTGAAATCTACATACGAATGTAGACGTATGATCAGAAACTTACTGTAATGAATATAGATAAGGCGATCTAGATATCCAGAGACATATAACCACCATATCTAGCTGCTTCTTCGCTGTGCAGAGTGCTGACCATGGGGTTATTGCTAAATTTCTCTGGTTTCTCTGTACAGACAGGCCAAAATTTGTTGAGAAAGATTGCAATTTTTTAAGTTATGCATTACATTTAAAATTATGGACTGGTTCTTATGTAGTGCTTTTGTACTCTTCTGAGCACTCAAAGTGCTTTACATAACTTGTGCATTCACCTATTCACACAAGCACATTTTCTAAGTGCTTTCTAACTAACATTCACACACACATTCATACTCCCATGAGAGCAATTTGGGGTTAGTATCTTGCCCAAGGATATTTGGCATGCAGACTGGGGGAAGCAAGGAATCAAACCACCAACCTTCCGATCAGTAGATGACCTGCTCTACCGCCGGAGCTACAGCCACCCCTGAATAGTGAATAATAATTACAGTGAATAGTTATAATAGCTGTAATTGCTTTATAATTGTAGTGAGCAAAAGTCACCGAGTAACCGCTAAGGGCCTCTATACTACTTTACTTTCAGGAGCCCAGAATAAACTGGACAAGAGGGTCAATATCAGCCAGGATACGTTAAAGTTTATTATTTTAAATGAAAAAAAAAAAAAAAGGTTTGCAATAGGCCTAACACATCACAATAAAAAGGTCACTAATGACCACAATATACTCTTATTGGTGCAGCAATGCAACTATCACCTGAGGGCTGGCTCTCCCCCGGCAGCCCCAGATGCTCGTTGCTTTAAAAGAAACAAATCCACCCCAACAGAACACTTATCACATGCAAAGTGTTTTAGTTAAGGCAATAGTTGGTGGCACTACAATCACTCTTAATGAAACTTAATCACAGTAAATCCACACGGAGCACCTCTACGAGACCTAATCTCCCTGAGGTAAGAGCCCAGCTCAGGGATTGCACTTTGCCCGACTAATATTGCACCAGCCCAGTAGAAGATAAAAAACAAACCCTGAATAAAAAAAAAAATCAGTTTTAAAAGGTGACCCTACTCTAAAACCAACTTGGAAGAAAAATGCAACGAAAAGGAGAAGGAGGAAAAGACAGTGACCAATTCACATGTGCAGCCTGTCCTGCAGCTGACTATGTTTGCTGGACAACTTGCTTGTGTTCTTCCAAAATCACTTCTTAAATCTCTGCTGTAAAGACATAACCCCAGTATGTGTGAATGGCTACTCAATCATCTCAGGCTCTTCACCTTCACAGCCGCTCGTCAGTGCAAATGAGTGAAGAGCACCTTCTGCTACTTCCTCTTTTATACCCTCTCTTGGGTCCCCTGGGTCCTAAAGCCTTCCCCATTACAATTGCCCCCGTTTTGAAAGGTCACCATCCCGGTGACCACTTACTGCCAGGGCCTAAATACATTTTGGGGCAAAACATTATGAACAAAAGATCTCTGAGTCACTATTAGAAAGAGCAACAGTCTGATTTACTAACCGTGGGAGATTAAAGGGGCTAGAATGCTTTTTAGGTCGCCCCTGAACTCTCCCCGAGTCCTGTGCTGACACATTGGCTGTGTCCCAATTCAGGGTCTGCACGCTTGAAGTACGCACACTACGCGTACTACGGACGGTGCGTACTATAAGTACGGGAAGTGCGGAAGTGAGAGGCTTGTGAAATGGGATGGTCTAGCCCTCGTCGCGCTGTTCAGGTTGCCTAGCAACCATGATACTAACCGCGAGAAACGTGTCATACAGCTTTGTTTGACAGAAATGAAGGAGAAAAAAATGTTCTGTTGGTCCTTCATTTTTGTCATGACATCACTTTGATTAGTTGAGTATCTGAGGCTGAGACCACGGGACTGTAAAACATGATTGTTGGGCTTCATTTCTGTACTGAACAGTCATTTAAGATTAGTTAGTAAATAACAATCAGCTAATGTTGTTCATGAGACTAAAATCATCTCACTGTGGTAATGTAAATATAATATGGCCAATTATGATATATATATATATATATATATATATAGATATATATATATATATATATATATAATTTTTTTTACAGGATATATTACAGCAGTGAGCTTGAACTCTGGGTCAAAGATTAAAGTTGCAGTTATTTATATTTCCTATCACCTTAAATCTTCACTCAAAGACAAGTATCTTTGACAGTGTATATATAGATGTGTTATATATAAGAGACAAATATTGTTCATCTAATATGTTGGCATTATTACATTTGGCTCAATGCTTACATATATGTGTAAAAAGGAAAATGTATGAGCTGTGAAAACTGTTTCTGATAAAATGAAGAGTAGACTGATATATTAAATATTCCTTTATTGGGTGAGAAAATCAGACCATGTCATAACTGCTTTAAGTCACACAGAATAGATATCAGAGCCTTAAACAGGCTGACTTCTGCTAAATGGGTCAAACTGGGCAGAAAGTATACAAACACATAACATCCTTATAGAATATGATGTAACACTATAGATCAACTTAGCTCAGAATATATAAAGCATATAAACAATTACAGCAATATGATGCAACAAACACAGCAGTGCTACTAATCCAAAATACTCAAAGCTTCATAGAACTGAAACAAACATTTATTTTTAGCTCCATTCTGCTGCTGATACATACTTTAGGTTTCTGAATATTAAACTTGTTGCTGCCTTTCATAGTGTGTAACTTGAAGGCCCTGAGTACTTTCTCCCACACTGAAAACACTGGAATGATAACATTATTTGAACATTACCTAATAAGACTGATTCAGGACAGACAATTAGTTCTTTTAAACTTTTCCAGCAGTCCTTCACAAACAGGGAACAGTCTGTCTATTCTCTCCATCTGTCAGCTGCTGCTGGCTCTTCCTCCTCCTCTTCCTCACACACTGCTGAGTTTGTCCTGGTGGATCATCAGGGGTGCAAAGCCTCACAGATGATGTGCAGCAGTGGGTCCCTCAGTCTGTCCTCACTCTGGACACTTGCAGTTGTCACACATGGAAATCAAATGTGTGATAAGCTGCAGGAGTCACAAGTGTAACTTATAAATACATGTTCATACTTTTATTCCACAATCAGAGAGAAAGAAACAGAGAGAGAGTGCAGGACAGACAGACAGGTGACAGTCTCAGGTGTATACACTGCTACAAAACAGCACAAGAGAAGGAGGATTTAGTGTTTGTGTTATTACGAGTGCTAAACAAGAAGAGTTCCCAGATGGTACAGTGGACACATGTGTGACTCCTGTGATTAAAGCATCTTTCTTTCAGCTTAACGAGTGAACCGTCAGCTCGTTCAAACACACGTTAAAGTCCGTTTGGCTCGACACCACCGAACAGAGGCAGCAATATAACATAGCTAACATTAACAGTGCAGTGAATCCTGCTTGTGCCGTGATATTCAGGACTGCAAACCGAGCAGCATCACTGACTTTCAGCTTGTTGTGTTTGTGGATATATGACTGACTTTAATTATCCATAAAATCATCACATTCTCTGTAAGATTAAGGTCAACTATATATATATATATATATATATATATATATATATAGAAGTAAAGGCTTTAAAACCAAGTTTACGCTGAAAGTACAAACATCACTAATGTCACATAACTTTACCGACATGTGACCAACAGTAATGTTCTAATGTTCTTCATTATTAAACATTCGCACATAAATAAGTGACATAATATTCAGTACTTACTTTTGCCAGTTCATTCTTCGTCCGCTCCCTTCTGCCGTATTTTGCGGCAAAATTATCCACACCCACCGCTGCGCTATGAATTGTGGGATATATGGGACCACGAAGCATGCACCGGACCACGCTTGATATTTGGAGAAATCGACAGCGCATTTGGAGTATGCATTTGAAGTACACTTCGAATTGGGACAGCCGTCGTCGCGTGGCGGTGACGTATTCGCACTTG
This sequence comes from Pelmatolapia mariae, assembly GCF_036321145.2. Classification (NCBI taxonomy): domain Eukaryota; kingdom Metazoa; phylum Chordata; class Actinopteri; order Cichliformes; family Cichlidae; genus Pelmatolapia; species Pelmatolapia mariae. Next base: position 30,666,723 of record NC_086228.1, on the reverse strand, counting down.
AAATGCGTACTTCAAGCGTGCATACCCTGAATTGGGACACAGCCATTCTCCCTATTATCAACCCCACTTTCCTGCTACTTCCTCTTTGATATCCTCCCTTGGGTCCCCTGGGTCCTAAAGCCTTCCCCATTACATAATTTTGAATGAATATTTTTATATCTGTAATTGCTTTTCAGGCTTTTTTGTTGGCAACTACACAACAAAGGGAGGCCACACAGAACCTGGTTTACCAAATCCTGGTTCAACCCATGGGTTGAAGAAGGACTTAAATTTTCTTTGTGAAGTAGAAGGCAGTCCAGGGATTGGTAACTTCGCTCCTTGTTTTGGTTGCTCTACAGTGTTCCTTCTGGCTTATTAAAAGCTGACTTCTGCATGTCGTTCCATTGTTGTGCAAGCTGGGGTGCATATTCATTGCTTGAAAGCTCCCTCTAGAGAATACACAAACCTATTGGTCAATGCTCTAGGCTCGCTTGACTGATTTATTTTGTTGTAGAGGCAGGAGGAGGGGGGACTTGGGGGAAATAAAAAGTATGATAAATGACCTACTTTAAATCCGAGAACATGGTCGGATAGTCACATTTAAGCATGTTTTAGGTTACTTTAACAAGTTAAAACTATGGACTACAGGTTTAATTGCCTTGTTAGTGTCTTGTTCACCTTTTATCCAATCACTGGCCAAATGTGGGGTTTTTTTGTTTGGTTTTTCAATTGTATACCTTTTTGATCAGTTTTAATCTTGAGCATTTTGTTCAAGTGTGGTAATGAGATGATGATTCTTTTTTCTGTACAGCTGCAGGCTCTCGAGATCCTACATGTGCTACCATCATTGTTCCCATCTACCTCTGCCCCTCCAAAGAGGGTACGAGATGCAAGTGAGGCTCTGGTGCATGTCCTTGAGGTGAGCTGTGCAAAATGTAGCTTTTTGTTTGTTTGTTTTTTTGGGGGGGGGGGTAATTTATTTTTTTGTGACTTTGTGCTTCTTATGATGAGTGCCAAAGTGTTTCATATTCACATACTGTATGTTCTAATCCTTCAAAGGTACCTAAAATATATTTTTTGGGAATGCAGATTCTCACAGGTTAGATCTCTGTGGCCAGTAAATACAAACATGGATGTATTATGTGGTAGCAGATTTTATCACCTCAATGATAACCAATTAAATGTAGCCTTGGTTTTCTGTTTTTCAGGAAGGCTAGACATATGTGAACAGTAATTGCATTGAGAATAATTAAAAGTAGCAAATTCAGATGTAGTTTCTCACAACTTCAACTTTTGTTGTAATTTAGCTTTAGCTTTGTGTTGAAACAAAAGTGCATCATCCTTACAAAAGTATGTCTGTGTTATGTGTTAAAGGACCAAGAAGACCCTAATACCTATTTGATGAAACGTCCTCTCTCCTGCCCAGTCCTGATCGTGAGTCCGTCCAACTGCATCCTAGCGGTAGGAGATGTGCCAATAACCACGTTTCCAAAAGACGAGGTTACGGAGGGTGCTTTATACCTTATGGCCTACTATTATACCCTACACCTTACATACCCAAAGTGTGTAGCCTCTCTGCTGTCCGTCATACAGACAGAGGTTCTCTTGGACAAAATCCATGAGCGAGATCTCACATCATCTTACAAGAAGAGCATGGCTGACTGGAATGCTTTTATTGGCCAGTAGAGCCAGTGTGGTTAAGATGTGGACTATAGGAAAGCACTTCTTCTCTCCTTCCAAGGCTACTACAGTCCATGTTGGTTGTGATTGATTTTTTGTTTGGAAATTGGCCAGGTTAGCCCAGTTTTATAATTAAGGGTGCACGATAATATCGGCGAACATGCCAACATTTTATGTTTGGTTTGTGCAGTGCAGAGACTGCCTAGCTTTTAGTTGATTTTAAAGGGTTTTTTTTAATGTTGAGTTTAGGCTACAGTCTATTCAGCAGATAGGCTCCGTGCATCCTTAATGATAATTTTACAATGGTATTGTTTGAAGAATGTTGTCAAATGTCCATGTTAATATAGCCCAGGACCTTTAATTTAAATGATAAAAACACTTTGTATTAAATAACAAATGTTACAGGTTGAGCAGTTTTAGTATGCCTAGCAGTGTGTTTGTCTGGGCTTTGAATTGTGCCTGTGCAATGCACAGATTTTACCAGTGTATTAAGAGCCAGATTGGGCAGAACAAAAAGTCACTGCAAAATGGCTTCTTTAATGCAGTCCTCTCTGTTTATGGGGTTTTACCAATGAAGTTGCTGCTCTGCAAATCTATAGTTTTCATTTTTTTGTCTTATAAGCAGTAGGTAAATGTCTTGAATCTAGAACAGTATTACTGCTGTATAGAAAGGTAAATGCACTAGAAATGGAGAATTATTACAAAAAATACTAGTAAAAGAATGCTAACTTAAAGAAATTTTGTCTCAAAATGCCAGTTTCTAATCTTATTTCAAGTAAGGTGTTGGACTTAAATCTAGAACAGTGTCACATTTTAGAACTGAAAATAAGTTATATACACTTAAAACAAAGAGTGTGGTGTTGGAAGGTTTAAAAAAAGAAGCTACTTTTGAGGGGAAAATGCTACTTTTGAGCATCACAAACTTATTATGAGACACAAAACTTCACAACACTAGTAAAATATAGCTAAGAATGAGTTTTTCTGGCTAATTTCAAGATCTTGTAAGGCTTAATAAACTGTCTTATTTCAAGAAATTTTGTCAAGAGAATTTTCACTTGTTCAATTGGCAGATTTTTTCACTTATTTCAAGCTAAAATATCTTGTATTAAGTTTTTTTTTCTTGTTTTTGAAGGGCCATTTTTTCCAGTGCAAGGGCATTGTTCAAGGGTGAAGATTAAGTATGCACACAGTGACATTCACAGATATTTTAATGATATCAGCTAAAATTAAAAATAAGGCAAAACAAAGAGTTAAGGTTGTGATTCGCTCCCACCGGGCACACCCTTTAATTCTAGGGACGGATTGACCTGGGTTTGAAAAACTGGTGGGGCAATGTGTGGGTGTGCTCATGACTGATAGGGACCTGTTGTATCTGTGCTGCACTCAGTGGTGACATGAGGTCATCCTACAGTGAGGCTGGGGAGGGTGGGATCTGTGAAACATGGGATGGATTCTAGGCAGCAGTTTTAGGCAAACAGCAGAGGGACTGATAACTGCGTTGATTTTGTAGGGGCTGATGAAGTGTGGAGCCAGTTTCCTGGAAACAGACATTAGAGGAATGTCTACAGATAACTAAACCTTTTGGCCCTGACGATAGTGAGGGGTCAGAGTCTGATGACGATTGGCCAGTGTCTGGTTCTGCGCCACAGTGAGGAGCATAGACCTGTCTCCATACCTGACAACATCTATACAGCTGTTGGTGCACTGAAGGCACAGCTAGTTCCTCCTACAAGGCGGGTTGAGCCTAGCCTAGAAAAACCTCAAAAAGGTAATGGAAGAAGTTGTGAGTGTATTCTACCCAGGCTAGCAATTATACCCATTTGCTAACATACAAGTGGATTACACAACAAAGGGAGGCCTCTAGTTCTTGATTCAATTCCTCGATTTAGGCGTTTGTCTGGGGATGTCTTATGTTACGACCTGGCTCAAAAGCAGCAACATAAAAAAGGAGACGAATACCTGAGTGTTAGTGAGAAGAGGTTTTATCTTAAAATGGCATAGCAGGTTGGCTAAAATGGCTGGTGCCACCAAGACAAAGACTAGTGAGCTTCTCGAAAGCCCGCCTCAGGTATGCTTTTATCCACACCTGACTAGGTGTGGCCAGTTAGCAACAGCTGAACACACTGAGGAGATTAGGGGCTGCACAGGGGTGTAACAATGGAACCAAGAACTAAGGGAAGCTTTGGCTTCAAGCACCCCCCCACGAAGATTTTCTAAATGAGCTGCATTAAGAAATCTAACCAATGGTAAATGGCTTGTATTTGTATAGCGCTTTACTAGTCCCTAAGGACCCCAAAGCGCTTTTACACAACCAGTCATCCACCCATTCACACACACACATTCACACACTGGTGATGGTAAGCTACATTGTAGCCACAGCTGCCCTGGGGCGCATTGACAGAGGCGAGGCTGCCGGACACTGGCGCCACCGGGCCCTCTGACCACCACCAGTAGGCAACGGGTGAAGTGTCTTGCCCAAGGACACAACGACCGAGACTGGCAACCTTCCGATTACAAGGCGAACTCCCAACTCTTGAGCCACGATCGCCCTATGCGAGCCAATGCGACGTGAAACCAGAGCATACGAGGCATGGAAAGAGGCTGCAGTAAACCTGATAGGGACCAAGAGCTACTCTTACTTCTGGAGCACACCATGCTGGCACCTATGTACTCCATAACATTCTTTATTAAACACGGCCACCAGAGATCTCGCTGAAGGAATCGACTTGTTCTGCTTATCCAGGTGAACCTAGCAGTGTGGGCCCAGTGAAGGAAAGCCAGGGCCTGGATTGGGCATTGCCAGGATCTGGGTCAGACTGCAACCCTTGTTAGATTTCATGATCAATCTCTCTCGTCAACATTCCCACTATGCAGGTGGCATGCAGGGTGTTCACTGGCTCTAGATCTTCCCCTGGAGAAAACTGACAAGGAAAAGCATCTGGTTTCATAATGTGTGCGTTCTAGTGAAGTCAAAAGAAAACACCCACCTTGCTAGAGTAAGACAAGTTCTTGTAATCAGTCCATACTGTAAAGGTTTTAGAGCTCACCCTGGGTCAACGCACCTGAATCACATGATTAGTTCATCACCAGGCCTCTGGAGAACTTCAGGACATGTTGAGAAGGTAATTTATCCATTTAAATCAGCTGTGATGGGTCAAGGACACATCTAAAACCTGCAGGGACACCGGCCCTCGTGGACTGGGATTGGGGACCCCTGCTGTAAAGGGTTGTTCAGCCCTCTCCAGCCAGTGTCACTGCCCCTGTAGGGCCAACTTCACTGCTAGCAGCTCATGGTCCTCGAGATCATCATTCTGCTCAGTGGGAGTTAAAGGCTGGGAAAAAAAGGTGCAGGGCCAAAGCTCACCATCTGGGCCAGACAGGACCACCGCTCCCCTGGGTCTGAATTTAAATGGCTAAATGACCTCCTCAACACGTCCTGAAGTTCTCCAGAGACCTGCTAATGAACTAATCATCTGATTCAGGTGTGTTAACCCAGGGTGAGATCTAAAACCTGCAGGACACTGGCCCTTCAGGCCTGGAGTTTGACACCCCTGATTTAAGGGCATCAGCTGCCTTTGCCCGGGATTAAAGATATTTAATCATTCAATACTACAGTCAAACAGCCAATATGGCTCTATAAAATCAGTTATATTTGTTTTTCTCTTTTCACTACCTTTGCAAACTCGGCCCTCCACTTCTTCTACACTTACATCATTTAGTCATGTGCAGAATTTGGGTTCATAAACAACAGCCGCTAAACAAGCCCCCCCTTTTTTTTTGCAGGCACTGAGCTATGAGGTGGCTGTGACAGATATCAGGCGCCAGTTATCATGTCTACAGCTGGCCCCGCACATTCCTTTATACTGATATGTCTGCAGGTTTCTAATTATTCTATAAGTAAAAAACTAAAGATTATTATTCCTAAATAAAAATCAAACCCATTTTCTTTATTGCTGCTTAGCAATGGTGGTGACTCTCAAAACATAGCCAATCAGAACCCACTGACCATTGATAAAAGAATCGATAAGGAATCAAATCAATAAGGGAATAGCTCAATTCTTAGCAATTCTTATCAATTCCCATCCCAAATCCATACTTCCTATTGCTGTTCCATAAGTTTTAATATTCTGTTTTTGCCAGCGTACAGGCTTCAAAGCAAGGATGCAAACAGAGGGAATAAATTCATCAGGAAGGCTAAGTCTGTTGTCAGCATGAAGCTCGCCACCCTGGAGGAGGTGGTCAGTGACACCATGCTGGTAAGATGTGATGAGCCTGCAAGATGTGCAAACTCAGTGCAGTGTGGGGTGAAGGATCAAAATGCAGACTCACAGGCAGATGAGCTTAAACAAAAGGCAAGACGTTTATTTTAGCAGGAGAGAATAATAAAAAAAAATACAGAGGATATAGAACAGATAACCTAACAGAAACCTATACTGGGGAATAAAAAAAACAAAATACTGAAGCTGGGAGCTGTGAGGACAAGATGGCTTGTGTTCTGACAAGGGACAAAGGGAGAGTGAGACAGTAGCTAACACACATGCGCATTTGTAGACCGATTACGTTAAAGCAACGCACGAAGAGTCCTCAAAATGCAGCCGACAAATGCGGCCTTCATTTGCCCAAATGTGAAGGCTGGGTCGGGTGTAGCCTTTGTGGCCCAACATATCCCAGGATTCATAGCGCGACCCGGCCAATTCAGTTTGTAACGATGGCATCAGCTGCGGAGAAGGGAGAAACGGCGGCGGAGGACACCTACATCTTGACATGTAAGATATGTTTGAAGTAGCTACACAAATGTTAAGATGTAAAAGTTGATGGAAGCTGAATATTGAATGTTAAGGTGAATCTTGTGACACTCGTTAAACTTACATGACCGTAAATGCAAAGTCCCACTGTTTTTTTTTTTTTTTTAATTTAAACAGAAGGATTAGTTTTAATATTAGTCTTTCTGGGTCACAAAATAAACTTTTAAGATATTTTTAGGCGAGAATGTAGCTGTGTAAAGTTCAAATATCTGCTTGATTTATCAAGACATCACATATTTGCAAAAGTGCTCTCACTACTCATGTTAAACATGATATATAACTCACTTAAATAACCTTAAAACCTTAAAAAGTTATTGTTTGGCTTTTGTCAGTGCTTTATTTGTTCCACAATAAATCTGTTTGCCTGACATTAAAGTTAGTCTTCACACAGCTGAATATGCTGTACAAACGTCAAACAGAAAACTGATTAAACAGAAGTGTGAGATGATCGAGAATCTACTCCAATACTGTCATATTTTAGAGAGTAAGGAGCAGACGGCTGAGTTCATCCAACTCTGCAGAGACAACAAACACCTGTTCACCGCTGTGGGTGGAGGTACAGCAACAGTATGAGGTTTTTAGTCAGTTAGGCATAAGAGAGAGAGATTTTTCTGTCTTGTTGTTCTAATTTAGTACATTTTGCTTGAGAAGATGGGCCTGGCAGGGAAAATCACCCCTTTGCAGGCCAAAAAGAATGAGAGAATTTGAAAAAAAAAAAATACAAAGTGTGTTCAGTAGTATTGAAAGATGTACTGTCAACTGGAATATTGTGAAGTTATTTATATAAACCTGTACTATAGCTGTCGTTGTCAACTGCCACTTTTGATTTCCTCTACCTTTAGGATTGCAAGTATCCAGCCACAGGCGAGGGAGTGAGTGGGAAGCCCACAGCTGCTGCATGGCGCTGGTTTGCCCTCATGGATGAGGTGTTAGGACAGAGGCCTCCAGTCCTAATTGCCTCCATCCAGGAGAACACTCCAGGGCCCAGTTCAGTAGTGGGCAACCAAGTGCCAGACCAGGAAGAGCAGGAGGATGTGGGCCAGCCGGAGCCAAGAGCGGACAAAAGAAAGGAGGACGAATTTCTAGAATTAATAAGAGGACATGAGACAGCAAAGAGAAACAGAGGAAGAGCTGAGAGAATGGACAGGCTGTTAGGTGTCCTGGAAAAACTTGTTGAAAAGAAAAATGATAAAAGTCACTGTACATATTTCCACTTTATGTTTTTGTTACAAACTATGTTCTGCATAAACAAAAGGATTGAAGTTTGGAAATTTTCCAACTGTATTTGCATTTTTTTCTCAAACTATGTACAACAATTTATTTGTACCCGACCTATTAAATTATCCAAACTGAGAAAATAACAACAGTGTAAATAAAAAGCCAACAGGATTATTGGTAATGAACTTATCATTACAGTGCAGGATTAACCTGAGTGTCCCAGTATGCACAGGCACTTTTAACCAGGCCTGATATTTGGTTGAGCAGGAAGTCTCGGGCAGTGCTGTTGAATCTGCCGGACCAGGCGGCCGAGTCCTCTGAAGTGTGCGACCCCTGAATTGGGACACAGCTAATATATACACAAGAGGGTGATTAGGAGAAGTAGAGACACATGGGGAAAACACAGCAGACCTGAATCAAACCAATGAGGCAAAGGGAAGCAAAACTGAACAAACTCCACAGAGAAAAACATAAGAACTGAACACTAGACTATGTGCTATGACACAAGACTGCAGGCAATCATATAAGATAACTCCTGTCAATGTTTGCTGTGTGGCAGGCAGGATGTAGGACCCAAATGCAGGACTCATAAATGCAAGGGTGAACTAAACGAAGCAGCTTTATTCTGGCTGTAAATGACTCTTCAAACATACAGAAAACAAAACGGAAAGCCAGGGACTAGAAATCCAAAGTAAAATAAAAACACTAAAACACTGGGAAGCTAAGGAACTGAATTGGGAAACAGAGCTAGAAAACTCAGAGGAGCACGGAGGATAAAACATACAGCAGAGTGAGGGTACAATGCAACAAAGGGCAGAAGAGAACACAGAGCCTAAATACACACAAGCGTAACGAGGGAATGAGACACAGCAGGAGAACACAGCTGAGAGTAATCAAACATAACGAGACAAGGGGATGCAAAACTAGATACACTGCACGCAGGACAAGGACTATCAAAATAAAACAGGAAACATGAGACAATTCACAAAGACTCGGACTAGACACTGAGACGTGGAAACAGGACAGACTCTGGAACAGAGGGAACATGAAGCACAGAGACAAAAGTAACTAGACGTGGAACACAGTGTTCTGTCTTTAGGTCTTCCCTAAGACTAAGCATACAACACACGGAGAACAGAAACCCAGAAACCAGGAACAGTGAATATAATAAAAAAACAGAAAACCATAATGAAATCAACCATTAATATTAACACAAAACACTGCCTCCATAACACACTGGACAATCTGAAGAGCGATTTCAGTAACAGACTCCTTCACCCTGGCTGTCTGAGGGAACAGCAAAGGAGGCCATTTCTTCCTGTCTGTATCAGACTCTATAATTCATCCACCTGGGTCAGAGCCACAAATACCAAACTGGACTAAACATACCTCGCTGCACTCTGTCACGCTGTATGCCACAAAATCTCTACACTTATAAAATCTGTGATATCCTAGAAACATTAATGTTAATACTTGTGTCTTTTTATATTTTTGTATATACTTGTTTATATTTAAATTTCTATCTCTATATTTTACCATTTATATCTATTTCTACACTTAATTTTATACAATTGCTTTGTTGTCAGTATGCTGCTATGATAACTTAATTTCCGTCTTGGAATAATAAAGTTTTTCTGATTCTGATATCAGGAATAATAAATAAGCTGCTATTCCGCTAAGACAGTAGTTTTCAAACTGGGGTCCCCGGACCCCCAGGGGTCCACGAGCCATAGATTGGGGGTTAATTAGAACAACAGACAAATATTTAAGTATTGCAAGTATTGCAAAAGCCAAGACAGCTAAAACGAGAAAGTATGACAGTTGCCTCTAGTTTGGCTTTATCGGGAATGAAGCAGCATCGCATCACGAAGCACCCAGACTTTTATAAGCATGAGGATAATAAGAAGGTGCTTGGAAAAATTTTACCCCCTGTAAGGGTTCCCTGGTTTAAGAACCCCTGTTCTAAGAATCCATGCACCAGGCCAGACTCTTACACCCTGCCTGAAAATTGAAACATTTTATCTGTAAGGAGTACCGTACTTTGTTGTTGGAATAAAGTTTTATGACCGTTGACAAAACTGCTTTGTTGTAAAATTCTTGATGAGACCCAAAGTGGAATTTCTTTGAAGGATCTAGAGAGAGCATGTAAAAGACCGTCATTCATTGCAGTAAAAGTCTATCATTACAGTGTTTTCATTATCAACACATTTCAGCAAGGACAGATCATTGGAAAAAATGAACATGATTTATTGTGCTTGGTTAGACTCTGATGGGCAGTCTCCACCTTCCATAAAGGCGGTGTTGAGTCTGTGTTTCCACAGGCCCTGCTAGTTTAGAGACTTATTCCTCATGAAGAACACAAGACAAAACAGAACATCTTCAACCGGTCTTTAACTCGCTAACGAGGGAAGCCTTGGTCAGAACCAGGCGGTGGAGCTATTTATTGACATGATAGTTACAGTTTACACAATACAACACAACACAAGCACCTCCCACCGTAAAACCCCCCAATGGTTCTAAGACAAGGCACTATGTGTGTGTATGTGTGTGCAAGAACTTGTGTGTGTGTGTGTATGTGAGAATGTGTGTGTGTGTGTGTCATGGGGGTGCGTTTGTGTGACCTCCTGCTCACCAAAAGGATCATAAAAGCAGGAAGCTTACAACACAAGAAACAGATCTTTCAGATAGGATGTATCTGCAATAAAACCCACATCAGCCTCCCCCAGCACCAAATTGGCTGGAGAGGTGGTCAGGATCAAAGGAATGGCTTTGATTCTACTGCTTGAACTAAGACTTTACAAATTTAAGAAACACAATGACAACATTCAACAATTTGACTTAACAGGTGGCTTGAATGAAGTTTGAGCGCTGAGAGGTGGAGATGGGGAGGGGGTGGGTTGCACAAAGGCATCTGTGAAGGAGAAAGACAGATGCGCAGTGGGATTCAAAGTATGTTGCATGAATGCTGATTGGCCTGGAAAAGACCGGGAGAAGGTGACTGGACTAGACCAGTGATGACACAAACAGCTTGACAGCGTGGGAAAGTGGAAGTGATAAAGCTCAGATTTAGCCAGCAGTGCCTGGGAGCGGACAGACGTGAGGCCATAGATCTTCCTTATTGAACTTACGTATAAGCTTCATTAAGCAGAGAATTAACCTAACTCTGACACACACCAATCCAATTGATGGAACAGGACAATAAGTGTACATAAAGAAAGGTGAGGTGAGGTGAGGGATGGTGAGCGAGGGAGCTGACAACTTCAGCATGTTTGTTACCAAATAACTTTTTGCTTGTAAAACATGGATAAACTGGTGTCACATTGAAGAAGATGGCGTCTTCTTGAAGGATGTTTCCAGATCCAGCTGTAGGCAGTTTTTAACTTTTCAGGCAGTGATTGGGCACTTTTAATTGGAACGTTGGTGGTTCGATCCCTGGTTACTGTATGTATGTATTATTGTAGGATCTACCTTACAATATAAAGCGCCTTGAGGCGACTGTTGTTGTGATTTGGTGCTATATAAATAAATTAAATTGAATTGACTTGAATTGAACTGGCTACTTTAGTCTGCATGCCAAAGTATTCTTGGGTAAAATACCAAACTCTAAGTTGAAACTCTAAGGGATGATGTATAAAGCATGTTCAGTGCTCCAGTAGAATAGAAAAGCACTATAATAGAACCAGCCCAGTTTATTACCTCTGTTTCTATAAAGCCATGTGTCATGGACACTAGATTGTTGTCCCTTATTTTTGGCATGAATTTTTTGTGATGTTTTGAGGTTAGATTTTTTTTATAACAGTTATTTCCTGCTCAGTTTCTTTATGCATGTTCTTAGGTTTTTGTTTCACTAGTTCTGTTTGTGATTATAGTTCTGTTTATATTTTGTCCCTTGAGTTTCAGTTGATCATGCCTTCCCCGTGTTTATATACACAACGCTTGTGTGTGTTAAAATACAAATGCATAGTTTTCTCTACACAGTGCATTCCCTTATTGTCCTCATTGGTCTTCAACTTGTAATTCAAGAATCTCCCAAGAACATATTGTGGATGTGCCACACAAGGTGTGTGCACAAGGTGCATTAATTCACTCTGGTCCTGAAGCCCAAGAATGGTGGACAAGAAGAACAGATGTCTCCCTCTAACTACCAAATCCCCACTAGAATGTGTGGACCTGGAGGACGTCATGCCTTGAGGGGGCCCAGGTCTCTCCACCTGTGGTCAAAGTGGAATTCTTCCTCAGTGTAATGCATTTGAGTTCTCCATTTCACCAGTCCACTATATGACACAAATGCTTCTGTGGATGCTTATCCAAATGGAGCTATAGGACAAAAATGACTGTTGTTCTGAATGAGTTGTAGGAATTACTGAATTTCCGTACTCTAAGATACAAGTGTGATTGTGTTTGACCCAGAAAGACAAAAGAATGCAGATTTGCCTGCAGGTTATTGTGAGTGTGTGCCAAGAATATTAAAAGGAGTTTATGCCACAGGCACACTCCACACAGTAACTTCCAACATTAACTTCTATTGAAACTCTAATTATGTTCCCATTTGAGTGAAAGAAGGAACTACTTTAACAATTAAAGGCTTTATTCAAGGTAGACTGTATGTGATCCTACAGCCTATACTGAAGAGAAAACCCATCAGCCACTGCAACCTGCAGACATTCACGGGGAAAGATGTAACATATTCAATTATACCATCATTGTGGATAACTACTGTTGATGAGGTCAACATGAAGCATTATATTCCCATTCTCATATCTGAAACGGTACACTACACATAATTTTCAAAACTATTACTGATGAGATTGAAATTGCCTTGAAGATGACCAAATCCTGTAGTGATTGTGAAACCACACTTCAGACATGTTAGATAATATTTTTTAAAATTATGTGCATGCATCTGCTCATGATGAGGTCAGGTAATTGATTCAAGACGGATGTTTTGCTTTTCAGGATGACTGTATCTTAAAAAGGTTAAAAAAAGGTTTAATATTGCTGAACCCCATTTGAAAACAGCCACCATATGCATTGTGGGTAATGTATTTTCAAGCACTGTGTGAAACTAATGCTGTGTGCTCACAGATGTGGAAAAAGGCCACCCCCACGGCATGTGTGTCATATCTGCATCTCTAACATAGGCCAGCTTTCAAAACATGATGGGCTGCCAGAAAGAAGCCACCCGCCAGCCAAAGAGAGACGATCAACTCAAAAAAGACATTCTGAGATTTTTTGATGTAGAGCATAAACAACCATGGCCCTCATTCATACATTTACATGTACACTGAGATCCTTTCAATTTCAGTAGCAACAGACACCAGTGCTTTGAAGTTTTACATATTGTCTAGTGTAGAAGAGTCAATTTCCAGTTTTATTTGTACAATATCAAGTCACAACACAAACGGCCTAAAGATGATTTGTATTGTCAGGTAAAGATCCTTTAAGAGAATCCTTTAGATTCTCTAAGAACAAAGACAGCGGCTACAGCTGTTCAAAACCCCACAAGGCTGGCCGACATGATTGACGATGGGCAGGGCTGTGAGTACTCAGACTGTGTTTATTGAACGCAATATGGATACGATCTCAGAGAAGCTCACGGCTCTGCAACGGGAATTGATAGACCTGGTGACCAGTGATGGACATTAGGCCAACTGCAAAATTGGAACACAGTGATGTTAGAGACATTAGCAGCCATAGTTAATTGAAGCAGGCAACATTGAAGGAACCCTTAAACTGGTGGTTAAGGATAAACAGAGATTTTGTAAAATAATAATTCACATCAACAGTAATGACAACTGGTTACAACAAAAGTCCACAAAGCACATGTAGACTGGATGGACAAACACCCATGCACCTTCAATTATCCTCGAGAGGATAAAGAGCTGGTCCAGTGTTTCATGACCAGGACAAAAAAAACATTGTCCCTCCTATATCCGAAGTTTGACTAATGGGTGAACTCTCTTTTCCAGCACCCTGGCATAGACTTTCCTAGGGAGGGTGAGGAGTGTGATCCCCCTGTAGTTGGAACATACCCTCCGGTCCTCTTTCTTAAACATGGGAACCACCACCCTGGTCGGCCAATCCAAAAGTACCGCCCTTGATGTCCATGCAACACTATAGAGGTGTGTCAACCAAGACAGCCCTACAACATCCAGAGCCTTTAGATACTCAGGGCGAACCTCATCCACTCCAGGTGTCCTGCCACCAAGAAGTTTTTCAACTGCCTCAGTGACCTCACCCCCAGAGATAGACGATTCGTCCCCCTTGTTCCCAGACTCTACTTCCTAGTATTCCTTTCACTATCTGACAATGTTCTCAGTCGAGGTCAGCAGCACTCCACCTGCATTATACACACTGCAGGTAGAGTCGCCTGACGGTTTGCCTTTGAGCCAGTCCAAAAGTCTTTTTCTATGGCCGAATAGAATAACCGAAAAGAATAAAGTTACGTTGAAACCAAGCACCTGCTGCAATGACCCGGTTACTGCGTTCACCAGATATCAACACGATTTCGATCCGCTCCTCACGTGTTAACCTCTTCGACATGTCAATGGCTGTGAACAAAGAGAAACTTGTAAATAACTCATGAAAGAATAAAGTTACGTTGAAACCAAGCACACCATTGTTTTTCTTGTGACATTACCAATAAGTTTGATGTGTCACATGGCCCTGTTCCTATGGAAAAAACAAAAGTTGTATCCAAGATGGCCGACTTCTAAATGGCCACCATGGTCACCACCCATCTTGAGGAGTTTGCCCCCTCACATATACTAATGTGCTACAAACAGGACTTTAATATCACCAACCATTCCCATGTTATTACGCTGTATCCATATAAATGGCCCACCCTGTAGTGCTGTATACACTGCGAAGCTGCGGATGTTTGGCAAGTAAATTTGATCACACTAGAGATGTTTTTTGCTAACTCTTGTTGAAAAACAAAATCTTGTCATTCATATCCCGCACAAATAGTTTGCAATGAATTCCAGATTAAGTTTAAAATAAGAACGTGTGCAAGGCTAAGCAGTGCTAACCAATAGATCCTCCTTGCACTGTTTGGCTGTTACTCTGGCAAAAGACGAGAAAGACAGTGATGGAAGCCGTGACTGGAGCTGCGATGTAGCCTCTAATCTCTCCATGGCTGTCCTGAGAAGGCAAACACCTCAGTCTGCGTGGCTGCAAAAAGATGAAACATATCCCTTCCAGCCACAGGGGAGGGAGTTGGATAAAGCTAGCCTCCTAAAGCCTGGCATACACTGTGTGATTTTTGGCCCATTTTGAGCCGTTTTTTCAGTCGCGCAACCGTTTTGGGGATCGGCCCGAGTTTCGCCTTAATTGTGTGTCGTGCATCGTGTAGTACACGTGGGGTAACAAAAAGCGATTAACACCTCACGACCAGCTCCCGATCATCAATCGTACGGTCGCAAGAAAATCAAACTTGTTTGAAATCCTGTCGCCCCTCAACGCAGCCTCTCACACTGCGCACGTGCAAACACAGAAATGAAAGTGAAAAGGTGGAGCAGCACGGCAGTGCAGCGTGTGATCTGGACACAAGAGATGGAGGCACAACTTGTAGAACTTTGGCAAGTTCATCTGAGTACGGAAGTGTAGAGATGCCACCCAGGCAAAAGAAAAATAGAGCTATATCACGTAATAACATGAAAAGTTTATTGTTCTAACAATATACTATCATGTTAGTACAATATACCTTTCATGTTTCATGTGAAGAACAATCTAATTATCACGTTTGTACAATATAATATAATATTGTACGAACGTGATAATTATGTATATTGTAATAACGTGATATATTGTTCAAATGTGAAAAGTATATATACTTTTCACGTTATAAGGTGATATAGCTCTATTTTTCTTTTGCCTGGGTGGCAGCTCTACGCTTCCGTATTTGAGGCTTTTCAATGTGGCCTCAAAAAATTATCACGACTACAACAACCATGAAGAGTTGGATGGACACTGCTGCTCAATCAAAGCTGCCTGGTCAATGTTTTTCATTAGTAATTTAGCAAAGTTGATGGTGGTGGTGTGTGTGAGTGAAAGACAGAGAGAGGGAGAGCAGAGACAGATTTTGTATGATAAGCTTCATGTTATGGACGCACAGTTTGTGCACTGGGCCGTATAGTGTGAGACCCTGCATCGTGACCCCCTGAGATTCAATTTGAGCACTCAAGTTGCATCAGAGCATCAGGCCACATAGTGGGAGACCCTGCATCGTCACCTATGAACTTCTAACCCCTGAGATTCAATCGTACAGTTTGAGCATGAGCTGAATAACGCGACTGAAAAAAATCGCAGTGTTTGCCCAGCTTAATGCAGACTGTTTAAAATAAACAAGCTGCTGTTTCA